>NC_045794.1:13834233-13894233 GCF_009873245.2 Balaenoptera musculus | reverse complement strand
CTAGCATCCTCATGAAAATCTATGAATGTTTAAAATATAAAGGAAAGTTTATATTCACTAATATAGCACAGTAAACATACTAAGAAACTACCAATTGCCAAATATCAATTTATATACCTTAAATTAATGTTAATGAATACTGTTTAGTCAACTTCAGTTTACCTTCCTTTGATGACCAAATTCATTTTAAGACCTTATTCCATCTCTACTTCAAAATATACTCTTAAATTTTCAGTTTTGTAGTAGATAGTATTTATAACAACAGACATTTCCCCCATTTTTGTCTTCATCAATATTTAATGACTCTCTGATTTTAGGATTTGAAGGCCATGTTTCCTGTGTCCTATTATAGTCCTAGAGACAAAGTGACTTCACTCCCTATTTCAGATTTCTGTCCTTTCTCTCCTCCCCAGTCACAAAACGTGGTTGTCATAACTGAGTTACTTCAGGCCAAAACATTCTGTCAAGTTCTCTCAAACATCTCAGTTTTTCCTACATAGATCAAATGGGAATAAATGTGTATCTTCTCCCATGGTGACCTTTATCTCAAGGCTCCCCTTCTAAAAGTCTTATTCTATTTGGCTATTTGCTTTATTGATTTTAGCTTGATTCCAATCTTTCCTCATTTTCTAATTACCAACAGAAGTGAGTTACAGTTCATAAATAGGAGAATGGAAATTCTTAAGGATGGAGAATTACATACAGGAGTAAATAGTATATAGGTACACTAACCTTTCTAGCAAGGTAAACATGTGATTTGGGAGGGATTGCTGAGCATAAGGTTCCAAGGATTCTAAAATCACAAAGAGGAATCCTTTCCCTAATTTAAAATCTGAATTATAATAACAGATTTAGGCAAAGGTGAAAATAAAGTTTATTGCCTAGGGTTTTACCACAGATATCTACAAGGAGGTGCTTGCTTCTTTTCCTTCCCTTAAGTCACCTCCAGATGGCTAAGCCAACAACCAGGATTCACTAAACAGGCATATAATGTTTAGAATTTTAACACAGGTGGATTTGTAACAGTGTAAAACAAACTTATGGGTAACAGACATATCTCAGATGCTGTTATACCCTTAAAGTTTCTTCAATGTGCGCAAAGCTATTCTCACACCCACCTCGCCTCTTAAGCTGCTTTCACTAGTGGCAGACATTTATAGCTACTTACTCTTTAGCTGACAGACATTAATGTGAGGTATCAGTCAAACATTAATTAGCAGAGATTCTACTACCAAATGTTACAATAGCAGTAATTAGGTAATTTCTGAGGCTAGATCCACTACAACTGAGATTGGTCCAGACAAATCAGTGTGCTGAGATACAGCTACAATAAATTCTTTTCTGTGCATTTAAAAAATAGATTTCAACAGTGTTTAGAGAAAGAGACAGAGACAGACAGAGAGAACCAGAATTATATTAGCAGTGCCTAAATTTGCAAGCTCACATTATGATCATTCTGAGGGTATGATTTTCTCTTAATCCAAGATGGCAACTAGATTTCCAGTTATTACATATAAGTTCCATGAAGTAAGATGAAAGAAGGGTAAATAATGCATGTCCACTGTCTTCTATCATTTAAAGGGTGAAGTAAACCATTTTGCAGTTACCATATCTGCCATGTTTTAACAGTTAATATTAAAATGGGCCTTGAATTTGTGAATCAACCCTAATTTATAACAAATTTCCAGCAGCAATATTTTCACCACATTCTCAAGCCAATTTCAAACCTTATTCCTGAATTGTAATTGATAGGCACACAACATCGCTGCTAACCTCTAGTCACACACCCAAAAGAATTTTTTTTCATTTAACTAGTCATTTTTTCTACTATCTTTCATGATTCACCATTTGTTCTTCAGAATATATCTACTATTCAATTATTTATTCCGTAATCTTGTAAAGCGTTATTTTCTCACCAAGTTTCTTTTTAATTATTCTAATTTTTTTCTTCCTTAACAAAATGTACCTACCCAACTAACACCTTAAATAACTCATGCTTTTTCATTTATCAGATATGATGTACCTCAAAACTAAGCAGAAACAGAACAAGCATATTCTTGACTAATCAATCATTCTGTGACTTATGTTAAAATAGCCAAGTGTGACCACCCAGCCTATCTATTAATGAACAGTTATCTTGTTTTCTCTAAGGCATAGCTTTGTTCAAATGAAGGGAAATTTGTAAGTTGAAATTTCAATAGTAGATAAGTTTCTCTACTTAAAAAAGTTAAATGGTCGTATTAATTAGGAATAGTTTTACCTGCAGTATTGGAAAAGCCAACTAAGAAAGGTTTAAGTAATAAAGATGTGTTTAATTATCTCCCATTGCAAGAAGTCTAGAAGAGCAAGTTGAGATGTAACTGCTCAGTGATGCCATCAGTGACCCAGGATCTTCATGTCTTTCTGTTCTACTATCCTTAGCACATTGATTCATGCACATCTTGTTGCCAGACCTCACGGTGACAAGACAGTTGCTACAGCTCCATTCAGCATGTTGAGATCAAGGTAGGAAAAAGGAAGGAGAGTATGAAGCAAAAAAGTCCGTTCCTTTTATTAAGAAATTAAAAAAAAAAACCAGATCTCTGTTTATGTCTTGTCTAAAAATATGTGACATGATTACTTCTACTCATAAGGTAGGCTGAGAAAAAATATATTAACTATCCCTGACTCTGTATTGACAAAAGAGATTGAAAGTGAAGTTGGCCTAGCTAATCAAAACACTCTTCCACAGTAGTATTAAAGTAATTTAATAACTAATCTGTTACAAATGCCACAAAATTTAAGTGCCTTAAATAGAATTCATTATCATAAAAAATAATGTATTTTTATAATACATTTTTATTATAAAATATGATGTATTTTAAGTGCCTTAAATAGAATTCATTATTATAAAAAGTAGTGTGTTTTTAAAAATACAATGTATTACATCTTTACTTATTAACCTACAAGTGATGATTTTGCAGTGACAGAAGCTTATGTTGAGCTTTGTCTAGTCTATATATGCTACATAAAATAAGATTTAAAAATTGTAAGTGTGCAAACATAAGAAGGCCAAAACGGGGAGTGGAGGGGGGCGACCAGAGAAGAGCTACAAAGTTAGCAGTCAATGTTAAAATACTGAGTTTTAAACGTATGCAAAGATACCAAAAGAAGCTTTAATCTAAAGCCTTCAAAAAATTTAGTTAACCTAGTAGCTTATTTTAATATATTGGTTATCAGTGTTGCATTACAACTTTGTATAGACCACATTTGAATGTAAATGTTTTGAAGGTAGTAATTACCACCTAAGTATCGGTGAGAATAAAAAAAACCTGTGCCTCAACTGACTTTGTGAGTTAACATCATATTTCTTAAGATTATATCTTAATAATCTTCATTGTTCATACTGTCTTATTCAGGGCAACTTTGCTATTGAGTAATCCACTAAATCACTTTGATTTGTATTTGTGCCTTTTGAGATCGTTGTTATATTATTTTTCTTGATATTGAGACTTTTTTTCACTTGCTTTTAACATAAATCCAGAATCCAAGAGAACCAATAAAATGGGTGTTGGTATTAGAATAACAACATACAAACACAAAAGCAGCTTAAAAAATAGAACTTTCCATGAATGAAATTTGGAGATTGTTGCTACTTGCTGGATTTAATCAATTTCAAAATCAGAATTACTAGATTGCATGGCACTTGGACCGTGATGGAAATGTCCAGATGATAAATAGAAAGAAATTACTATGGGCATGTGTGGTGCACGCATATGTTCCTCATTTATTGATCATTTTCAGATAAACTCATTAGTTCTGTTCTTCCTGAAATTTATCACTTGAGATTTGAAGTAACCAATCACCAGTCATATACCCACTTCTAAAATGCTGAGAGATCTGTATTTGAAAATTTCTATATTATTATATCAAACTAAATGTGAGCTAAGTTACATTGGATGACTCCTCATCAAATTGATGGCTTTCAAAAACACTTGCAGATGAGGGTAAAGTAGAAAATTCACTGAAGTTTTTAGTATTGACTAGGGTACCATATATCACCTTAAACTCTAATGAAATAAAGTTCTTTCTACATTTATAAACCATTTTGCCTTCTTTGGTGGATTTAACCCATCTCTAAAAGCAAACTATCTCTAAGATTTTTTCTGGGGAGATGACTTATGATAATTATATGTGAGCGTTAGTGTTTCCCTACATAAAAATCACATTTTGATTTTTGTTGTTAAACATTCTCATGCTCCATTAAAAGTGGGAGACACCTGAATACATCTTCAAAGAATCAAAGAACCTCAGGAGGAATAGGAAGTGTAACCTGAGTTGGGAAGAACCTATAAATACAATGGATTTGTGTTATACCTGTACACTACCAAAAGGTAAAGAATTTCAGTTGACACTCCGAATATAAACAGAAGATGTACATTTGAAATAGGACGGAAGAGAAACAGATGTGGAGTGGAGAGTTCCCAAGGTGAGAGCATTAAATGGACAGTAATAAAAACTAGATCAGATGCTAATATAGAAAAAACAACAGGCAAATGTACCAAAATTCATTGAAGAGAAGAGCTAATACTAATAATGAACTACAGATAATCTTCAATTTCAGAAGACCTACTAGAAGTAAGTGAACAATGAGAACAGTAAAGAGATGCAGATTTATGTGTCCAGAAATCTCTATATGCTAAACTACTTTCTAGGCAATATAATAAAATTGTATTTTGCAATCTTAACTTCGTCTTCCTTTTTCATGATTAATATTTTCTCTGTTGGTTGCCTTATAAAATATTTTTTAGAAAATCCAAACTTTGTTTTATTTACCTGACACTTAGGCCAGGAAAAGTATGGCAAGCAAAGTACCCTAAATTTTGGTATACTTTTGTCTACATACTACCTAGAAAATTGGGGAAGATAACTTAGGCAGAGAGTTACAGTCAAGGAAAGGAAAGGATAGGAAAATTAAATTAAAGTGTGTAAATAAAATGCTTAGCTCAATACCTGGCACATTAATAATAACAAATAAAAATTAAGATATAGAAAACAGTGAGAATTGCTGGAGATTCTCCACATGGACTCTCCTTGGATTCTTCTGTTAATCTGGGAAAGGCAAGGCCTATGAAAGAAGAAATCAGGAAATAAGCATGCAAAATTTTGACTTTCCAAGTGTCTACAAAACAAAAAAAGAGAGAGAGAGAAAGCATAATAAACAAACTGATTTCAATAATGATTTTTAACGGGTCAACTGAGTTGTAATTGACATGCAATAAACTATCTAGTTAAAGTGTTCAATTTTATAAGTTTTGGCAGGTGTGTATACCTGAGAAACCATCACCACAATCAAGAAAGTGGATGTATCAATCATTCCTCACGCCCCTTTAGAATCACCCCCTCCCAACCTTTCTCATCCCCAGGCAACCATATATACGCTTTCTGTCATGATAGATTAGTTTTGATAGCATAGAATTTTTTATAAATGGAATCATACAATAGATACTGTTTTTGTTTGGCTTCTTTCGCTCAGCAAAATTATTGTTTCATCCATGTTGTTTCACATGTTCATTTCTTTTTATTGTTGAACAAATTCATTGAATAGGTATATCAAAAGTTGCCTGTCCTTTCACCTATTGATAGACATTTCGGTTGTTTCTAGTTTGGCACTATTATAGCTAAAGCTGTTATGAACACTAGTGTACAAGTGTTTGATTGGATATAGGCTTCATTTCTCTCAGGCAAATATCTAGGAGTGGAATGACTGGATCATATGATGATGCATTAAACTTTTCAATAAAATGTCAAACTGGTTTTCACAGTACTTGTATCAATTTATATTCCTACCAGCACTGTATGAGAATTCCAGTTGCTTCATAACCTCACCAGCCCTTGGTATGGTCAGTCTTTTTAACATAGTCATTTTCATGTATATTGTGCTATCTCATTGTGGTTTTAATGTTCATTTTCCTGATTATTATAGGTGTCCAACATCTTTACTTATGCTTATTTATCATCTATATATCTTCTCTGGTAAAGTTTCCATCCAACATTTTGTCCAAATTTTGGGGTTATTTATATTCTTATTATTGGGTTTGAAGTGTTCTCTCTATAGTCTAGATACAAATTCTTTATCAGATAGGTGTTATCCAAATACTTTTTTCCAGTCTCTATCCTGTTTTTCATTCTCTTAACAATGTCTTTCAAAGAGCAGATCTTTTTCATTGCAATGAAGTCCAACTTATCATTATTGTTTTTAATGAATTATGCTACTGTTGTCATATTTAAGAACTATTTGCCTAATCCAAAGTCAAAAATGTTTCTCCTATTTTCTTCAAGAGCTTTTACAGTTTTAGGTTTATAATTCATTTTGAATTACTTTTTATATATGGTACAAGGTATTGATTGAAGTTCATGTTTTTGCATATCAGTATCCAATTGTTTTATCACCATTTGTTTAAAAGGCTATACTTTCTCTGCTAAATTGCCTTTGCATCTTTGTCAAAATTGAGCTCTTCTTAAGGGTGTGGTGCTATTAATAAATTAACCTATTTTATTTCATCGATCTATTTGTTTTTTGCTACATCACTATAACACTTTCTCTATTATGGTAGCTTTATAAAAAGTCTTGAACTCAGTGTTAGTCTTACGACTTTGATTTTCTTTTTTAAAATTGCTTTGACTATTCTAGAGCCTTAGAATTTCCACTTAAACTTTAAAATCAGATTATCAACTCCTATAAAAACACTTAGTAGGATTTTTTTTTAATTGACGTATAGTTGCTTTACAATGTCGTCGTGTTAGTTTCTTCTGTACAGCAAAGTGAATCAGCTATATGTATACATATATCCCCTCCTTTTTGGATTTCTTTCCCATTTAGGTCACCACAGAGCATTTAGTAGAGTTCCCTGTGCTATACAGTAGGTTATCATTAGTTATCTATTTTATACATAGTAGCATATATGTGTCAATCCCAATCTCCCAGTTCATCCCACCCCCTCTTCCCCCCTTGTTGTCTATAGGTTTGTTCTCTACATCTGTGTCTCTATTTCTGCTTTGCAAATAGGTTCATCTGTACCATTTTTCTAGATTCCACATATATGTGTTAATATACGATGTTTGTTTTTCTCTTTCTGGCTTATTTCACTCTGTATGACAGTCTCTAGGTCCATCCACGTCTCTGCAAATGACACAGTTTTGTTCCTTCCTACTTTGGGTTTTATTTGTTTTTGTTTTTGTTTTTGTTTTTAGTTTCTTAAGTCAGAGGTGAGATTTTGAAATGAGACTTTTTTTAATGTAGGCATTTCCAACTGTAAACTTCCCTCTAATACTGCTTTAAAGGAATCTCACAAATTTTGATATGTGGTGTTTTCATTTTCATTTCATTTAAAATACCTTCTAATTCCCTCTTGATTTCTTTTCAATGACTATTTAAAAGTGAGTTATTTACCACTGTTTAGTAAATTATCTTTTTAAAAGATTTAAACAGTAGGAAGAAAATTACATATATTTACTTATGTAGTTACCATTTTTGATGCTCCCCATTTATTTGTCTAGATCCACATTCCCATCACATTTTATCTCCCTTCACCTGAGAGACTTTGAGATTTCTTCTGTTGTGGACCTGCTGGTGAATAAATTCTTTCTACTATTTTTATGTCTACAAAAGTCTTTATTTTGACTTTATTTTTGAGACATATGTTTGTTAGGTATAGAATTCTAAGTTAATGGGGTTTGGGAGTTGTTTTGTACTTCAAAGATAAATTTTAGTAATTCAAAGATGTTTTTCCACTCTTCTAACTTGTATTGTTTCTGGTGAGAAACTTCTGTCTTTATCTTTGCTTTTCTGTACATAACATGTCCTTTTTCTTCTGTATGCTTTAAGATTTCCTCTTTATTACTAGTTTTGATAAATTTGATTTTGATGTTTTTTGTGTACTTCTCTTTACCTTTCTTGTTCCTGTGGTCCATTGAGCCTCCTGCATCTGTAGGTTTATAGTTTTAATAAAACTTGAAAAATTATTGTGCACTATTTCTTAAAATACTTTCTTTTCTTTCTCCTTTTGGGAACTCAAATACATATACAATAGGCTGCTTGAAATTGCCACTCAACTCATCGATATCTATTCATTTTTTAAAACTGGAGTTTCTTTTTTGTTTCAGTATGGGAAGTTTCTGTTGCTATGTCTTCTGGCTCACTAATGTTTGTTTTTTTTTCCTGCAATTTTCAATCTGCTATTAACTCCATCCAGTTTAATTTTCATCTCAAGCAGTTTTCATCTCTAGAAGCTTGATTTCCCTATCTCCACTTTTTTAACATGAAGAATACAGCTATAGTAGTGCTTTTAATGTTCTTGTCCTTGTCTGCTAATTCTAACATTTATGTCACTTCTGGATCAGTTACAAATGACTGGTTTTACTCTTACTTATGTGTCATATTTTCTTGGTTTCTTGGGGGGGGTTTTGGGGGTTTTTTTTTGCGTGCCTGGTAATTTTTGGTTGGATACTACACATGATGAATTTTACATTTTTGAATGCTGAATATTTTCTATTCCTGTAAATATTTTTGAGCTTTTTAATAAAGTATAGTTGTTTAGAAATGGCTTGATATCATTGTGTCTGGCTTTTAAGATTTTTTTGGCAGAGCAGAAGCAATGCTAGTTTGGGTCTAATTAATTCCCACTGCAGAAGCAAGACTTTTCTGCATATTCTATTTAATGCCCATGCATTGTTATGAGGTTCTTAAATCTGCTGATAGAAATAGGTCCTATTCTAAACTCTGAGAGGTTCCTTCCTTGTCCTCCTCCAAGTCGATTTGAAATTTTAAAGTGCATCTATTATGTCCAAAATTATTAAGAGAGAAGTTTTTATGTTCTTAAGTAAAATAAAGAATTCTCAACCTATTACCAGCCTATTCTTAATATTTGTGAAGCCCACGTACTATTTATCTATAATAAAACTTTTATATAAACCTAATAAACTCCTAAATACACTGTGTTATAATCACCTATCTTGAAAAATTAACCCCCATAAAAATCTGAAAGCCCAGGTTTAAAAGTAGAATCATCAAAGTTCTCAGAATTTATTACAGGGATGTGATGGCTGAGTGAGGAGGACCAACTCTCAGCCCTTCGACTCTGCCCAGTTGTTCTCTACCACTCCCCATCTCCCACCCCCTGTCTCTTCCAACCCTGGACTTTGTCTTATACCACGAGGAGTTTCATGCACATGTGTTTGAGGCCAACCTACATCAAACTCTGTGCATATCCTCTGCAGGCAGTAACTCTTTGGATGCTCCTCAGGTTTAGAGGTGCCTAAACAAGGAATGAGTCTGCCCTTGAGAGGCTGGGCCCAGGGAATGGGATTTGCAGTCCTTAGAAGCAGAATTAGGACCATCTGGGCAGGAAGTTCCAGGGTCTTAAGTATTCAGAGCAAGGTATGGAAGGATGGGTACAGAGTACAAATGGGCCCTGGCCCTGAATACTGTTCATTCTTTATTTCAAAATGGAACCTTCTTACTTATAAGTCAAAAGATTATTTCCCATGATCAGTGTAAAACTGGTTTATATATTTTCTTTTAGACTTTTTATACCTCTGTATAACTCAGTGAGTACTACTTATATTAATTATAATATAAATATATAATATAATGTAAATATTTATGTATTTTATATATACACATATATACATATTGTATATACTATAATACATACTTCTAGATAACTCAGTAAGTAAGATTTACTGGCCTTGTATGACAAATTATTTCAATATGATTTGCAAATTAGCTATGTCTATAAACACTGAATCAACATTTTTATCTTATTTCATTGCCCTTTTAATGAATATTTTCTACCAATTAATCAAATAGCTGTACAGCCAATCCAATTCCATGCTCTTCTCTCAGCTCCCAAAGATCAGAAGGATAAGTGAAAGAGGAGTACACAATTAGAAATTAACGCTGATTAATTGTTTCCCAGGACCAAGGAAAGCTAACAATGATGAAAGATGATAACTAGACATAATATAGCCAGAAACAGGTATGAGGGGAGCTTCTATTTCTGTCTCTGTGTACCATTCTGGAATTAAAAAAAAAATCCAAGCAGGAGATTACCTTGACTCCCAGACACCAGTCTTCAATATTCTTTCTGCTTAAAAATATCTGAAAATTTCCATTCTTCCTCTTCTGTCTCTGGGACCACATATATTTCCTCACTTTTAGGATGCACTTAGGTTGAAACAACAATCATATTGTAGAATGGATTAATTCTTACAACTTCAGAGTCCCTAGTGGAGATTCAAATATGTCAAGAAACTTTCCCCATCTATTCCCCTGCTGATGGGTACCAAACACTGTGAAAAGTCATTCTTCCAGTCAGGGCTTCAATTCTTCATAGGTATAATGGGAAGTCTTCCTCTCCAGCTTTAAGATGCTAAGAATCTGTGACATAGTGACAGTGGATCTACCATTTTCCAGTACAAGTGTTTACTGTCTCTCATAGACATAAGCTTAACGTCCATGCTGAGAATCAATCATTTCGTTCTAAATTATTTATGAGTCTGACTATCATACTTACATGGCAATTATGACCACAGTCTTAAATATAAGAAATTACTATTTTAGAGAGTGATAAATTTGGGGATTTTTTTTTTTTATCTTTAATGGGCACAATTGTAAAGGCTTCAACTTGATGCCACATAGAGGCTTCCCAGCTGCCACTGAATGCAAGAGTGATTGGAAGAAAGGAGGCCCTCTAGTTACTGTCTATAAAGGAAGCAAAATGGAAATTACAGAGGTTAAAGGGAGGCCAGTTGTATTATTTATTTAGTTGTATTCTGAACCTAACTTTTCACCGAAACAGGGTTTAGAGACTTGTCTCAGTGACTTATATTACGAATACTCACCTTTTTTTTCTCTGAATGCCAAAGTACCATCTCCCTGTGCCTTTAACAAGTATGCATTAGTCACATTAGATAACCTGTTCAGAGGAGCGAGAGCACAATCTGTTTTTCTCCTTCTCCTTAATTAGTCAGAAAGCATGCTTCATAAGCATTAGGTTCCTTCTCCTCTGCTCCTCAAAAAGGTTGCCTAATGGTAAAGCATTTTAATCTTTTCTATTTAAGTAATTTGTGGTTTTAACTTTAGCCTTCTGGCCTCTCTATTTATCGTTGCTGAACTCATCTCTTCTTATTGCAAGGAAGGTTTTCTAATGTTTCATTTTTCCATCTTTCTTGAAAATAACAACATTGCTCTATAAAGCAGCTAATGTTCTCACTGGGTAGATGGAAAGAATCCCACATCATCCCAAAGCAAATTCTTCCCAATAGAAAGTGTATAAATGGACTCTAAGCAATGTTACACCTTTTCCCTATGAGTGATTTCCTTTAAATGTATTCTACCTCTTTCATATAGCCACCTGCCATTTTTGCTATATTGCAGCCAGAAGGTTTAAAGGCATTGCTTTTAAATATCTTGAAAGTTTTCCATTGATAAGAAAAGGTAGTGAAAACACTTTTAAGTGAACAGTAACACACACATCACAAATCAGGCATTTTGATACCATCTAGGTTCACACCATGTGGTATAGGAACTCCAGTGACTGTGGTTTAGCTGGAATTCTAAACTGTGTATAAGGGATGTGAGGAAAATTCAGGGAGGGTTGTTATAGTTATTGACTGGGTCGTGGGTTGTATTGTATGTTTGTGTGTGTGTGTGTGTGTTTGTGGTAGGGAATGAAAGTGATTTAAATATAAAATATGTAAACATAGCTTAGTTGCAGTATGATACTAAAGAAATAAACCAGGAAAAAAATTGCAAATGTTTGTTAATTAAAGAATATTTCTTCTTTTATAAGGATGACACTTATTAGCTATTCATTTACAGTATATTTTTGAAATAAATTATTTCACTTTTCCAAGGGAGAGCATTTTATGTTCCCCATTCTATTTCACTTGGTCTAAAAGGCCACAGAAATAGATACCAGCAAGATCTGAATGTAGGCACACACCAGCAGCAAAGATTACTGTCTGAAGATCGAACAGGAGAGAACTGGATTTGAAATCAAAGACTTGCCATTGATCAAGTCTTTATTAGTCTAGGACAAGGGTTTACACACATCTTCTCATTTTTCCTCTGGGTCTGAGTGTAGCATGAGCTAAAATGAAACGATGCCAGATTGTGAGGGCGGAGGAGAGGAACAGCCATATCTATGCAGAGTTAACTGTGCATCTGGTCTCTCCTGCTCTGCTCTTTTCTCCAAAGGGAAGAAAGGTTAGTCTAGCAATTCTGACCATCAGTTTGAAGACTTTAAAGTAAAGTTTCACATGGCTTCGATAGTCTTGAACAGCATAGATGTACTTCATAGAAATATCTTAAAATAGGAAGAGAGTTCGGGAAATAAGAGTGGGTTGAGTGATGTTGATCACATCTCACTTCAACTAAAAGCAAGTTGTTGCATTTTTTCTTCTTCTGATTGTTTCTGTTCTCTTCACAGCAGTATACATGGGTAAGTAGGGGCTTGGGTGCATGTGGAAAAGAAAAGAAAATCTATTTAAAAATTATGCAATATACGTTAAAGGATAGTGGAACAAAATGTGTATTATACAGGGAGTTAAATGGGTACCGCTTGGAATGATATACCATGGTTCCAAAATAATAAACATATTATTTCTGATTTTCATAAAAAATGTTTTCTGCTGATTATTCAATTTCTAACCATTATACATTCCTATAATCAAGATTATGTTGACCAAGAAGATGATGCAGAGAGGATGGTTCATTCATTAAAGAATGTAATTTGGGAGAAAGTAAAAATTCCTGAAAGAAAACATTTCATATCCATGTCAAGTGATTTGCTCTTACACACAACGGGCCAATGGGAAAAATAATGTCATAAGTAGTCAGAGCACACTAATCTGGAAAGATTGAGATATATTTTATCTATGGAGAAGGGACATTAATCTTTATCTAAAAAATATTGTGTTGGCAAGTTTATATTTTTCCCTAGAATATTTAGAGGAAAAAAGTATCAACCACATTCTTTAAACACAGCCATAGGCCAGCTCTGCAAATGAGCAACTCCAATGTGAAAACACTTTCAAAGTTCTAAATGAGTTGTCCCTGCGGTAATAAAGAGGGGACATTTTACAGTATGACAGTATGTAAGACAGCATTGTCAGCTGTAGCTTGTTTAAAGCATGAGGCCTGTAACAGGAAAATAATGACTTTAATAAAATTTACTATTGACTTTGTAGGCTAAAATCTTTCTGTCATCAGGAATACAGAAAAACAACCTGTCTGAAAACCCTTCAGTTAAATATATTCCTTTAATATTTCAAAGCAACTTGATTTTTTTTTAATATACACCCTACTTCAAAAGACACTGTAGTAGGGTGGAAATTAGTATTTTTAATAGAAAGTTAGTATTGCTTACATAAGGAAAAAATCAGTAATGACCTATGACACTGTCAGCTGAAAGCAACATTTGAGGAAACTGCAAAAGCAGTTAATGCAGTTCCTTGAAATGCTGTATAAAGCTGTGTCACAAATGAATGATTTATAAATTACCCAATGTCCTTCTCCTCTGAAGGATATCTTTTAATCATGCAGTATAGCTTCTCATTAAGAATGCCAAAGAACTTACTGGGTATACATGACAATCTACAGCATGTTAAACGAGGTTGGGGTCATTTCTGAAAACTGGGGAAAATGGGAAAACATATGGCCTGATTTTACTCTCCAGCCAATTTGATTAAATGCTGTATAGATTGCTTACAGTGTGCAAGAGAGGTCATGTCCGTTATATGAAAAGCGGAAGAAATTCCATTCCTTTAATGTTTTACATAGTTAAAATAAACTGTGGTAAAAAGTTTCCCAACAGTGTATGACAGCTCAATTTAGAGGTGAAGGCTTTTAATAAAACCTCATGAAATGAATACTTTGGTTTATGCACTCTGTTGTGTTTCCCACTGGAGTGCTTAGCATTATGAAGCTGTGGTTACTTACTTTACTACTGCAGAATAACATCATGAAAGGAGAGACCAAAGCTTTGTATCAGAAAATATCCAGAGTGTGTAGAAACACTGATGGAGGAACCTTGATTTAGAGCTAAACTGCTTTCCTATTTGCTTTTAACATGCTATTGTAAAGTATATTGGCTTGAATTACAGGATATTATTTAAACAAAGGGAAAAATCCACAGGGGGTTTTACACATTAACCCATAGTTTATTTAAAGGGAAATTATGAACCTCAGAATTATATACTAGTAATTTTTTTCTAAGCTTTAATAAGAACTTTAAGCCAAAGCTTGATTTTCTGAATTAAGTGTATATGTTGGTATTATTTGGAAGAGGGAGAAGGCAATGGTGGAAAAGTAATAAGCAGTTCATTTGTATAAAGATTCTGGCACCGACACTCCATGTGGAAACAGAATTCTACTTCAGTACCATCTAGGATCTCAAAAAACAATCCTTAGGGGACCTAGTATGGTGCCTCAAACCGATCAATGTTCCATATATTGGCACTAGCAGACATAACTCTTTTCAAGAGCAGTATTAATTCTGACCCTCTTTCATTCTAGCTGTGCTCTCTGGTTTACTCTGAAACTGTCCCTCATCTAAGGAAGGAGTTCAGGAAGCTGGTCCACTGTCCACTGACCATTCCGAACCTTACCTCTTCTAGACTTCCTGAATATTTGACCTGACTGCAACTACTGTAAGATTTTATTTGATACTATATTTTACATATGTGAATGTAGGAGGAGTTTTGAGCATGGTATGCAAATATATGTAAATTATACGAATGCTTATACAATTGTAAGTCTCCAGGCCTCCTGGGAAAACATGGTTACCTTACAAAATGCATCAGCTGATTTTGACCATATAAGTTGCAATTGGTAAGGTATGTCTTGGGATACATGACTTCTGTTCTCTGCTCACTTATTAGCTTCCCAGTTGTACCCCGTAGGAGGTAGTATTCATGATTTGCTTTTTTCTCTGATAATCTTTAATGATTTGGGAGTATAAATTGATAGCCAAACTACTAAGTGAGGAAAACAACGATCTTGCTGTTTTCCTTAGTTCCTTAGCTATTCTGGAAATGGCAGGTGGACTGATTCTTAGCTATACCAACTTACCCAGGTGAGATGTAGCTAGGTGTGAAGGGGTGTCTTTGGTCATAAATAGAGTCAACATTACTATTTAAGAAAGTTGTCTGATGGAAATACAAATGTGAATGTGTCATTTTTCAAGGGTTTCAGATCTTCATTCTCTAGGATACAGAAAGAGTATACCAAAAGCTTTTAAAGATTATTCTCAATTAGACTCCTGAGATTACTTGGTTCCCAGATTTCCACTTACAGTTAAATAACACCTTGATTCTGCTCCTCAGTTAATCTCTAATTTGATCTACTATTCTCTAAGTATAATTTTAGACTGGACCACTTGAGACAACAACAATAGAATTTCTAAATCGATTACATTAATAAAGACCAAGAAAACCTTTGCTTTGTTCATTCCTTCAACGAATATTTACTGTATTGTATTTCCTGGGCACAGGTTAGAGCAGTGACCAAAACAAAGCCTCAGTCTCTGAGAAGCTTATTTTCTATTGAAGAGACAGACAGGAAAGAGATAAATAAGTTAATACGTGTTTCCACGTGGCAAAAATGCTATGAAAAAAAAGTAAAGCAGGATTAGGAATATAGGGCCTGGGGGGTCAGGGGAGGAGAGCAAAGGTTGAGAAAAAGGCTGAGAAAGTCAGGGACTGGTGCTCATACCCTACACAAGGGTGCAGTGAGAGGGGGTGGAGTGGCAGAGGGGGGCACAAAGCTGCCATCTGATCCAACAGATGTTTTACTTGGTCAAAAAGAGAGACTAATAAATCCATCCACAGGATTCTTTCAATAACCCCATGGCATAGTAGAATCTCAAACGTGCCAAGAGATCCATCTATGTAAAAACAGATTTGTTTAAAAATTAACATTCAGGCCAAACCAGTTAATTTGTTCCCAGTGTAACCATTAATCATATAAAATGGTGGGGTTATGAGGGGTTATGGGAACATCAAAAGAATGGGGTTTGTAAATACATATTATAGTTGTAGAGATGAATGGCCCTGGCACAATGCTCAAATGTTATTGTAATAGATTTTGTTAAAAAGAATACACTGCTAATCATATTACCAATCCATAAGATTTAAATATCTAACAACTTGAAGCTCAACAGCTTTGTGGTGAATTAAGGGCGGAAGAGGGGACTGGGAAAAAGAAGACTTCATTTTAAGTCACAGCTCTGCCTGGGGAAATATATTTCATTTTTTCATTCCCACCCTCCAAATAACTCCATATTGTGAACGAAGTTGTTAGGTACTCTCGGTTAAACGGAAAACTAGCATAGATTCACACTTCATATGTGTGCCGCATATTTATTCTGGGAATATTTATAATTTCAGTTGATAAGTTTGGTTTAGGTGCTTGAGACGTTTAAAGCAGAGGAAAAAAAAATGTGTTCAGTCTAACTCAAAAAATGTTTAAAAATACTAGCTATGCTCTGGGGAAGCTAAGGTCCTTGCCTATTCTCAAAAAGCATGTGACCCATGACTGTTAGTACAATTACTACTTGGTGTAGGGCCTAAAGCAGAGTTTGGCTGTTTTGGCTAAAACAGTAAAATCATGACACTGAAAGAAAAGGAAAAGACTTTGCTATATAAAATGTATAATAATTAGAAAAAAATTATTTCTATTTCTTTATTAATTTGTTTTATTTTATTTATTTTTGGCTGCATTGGGTCTTTGCTGCTGAGCACGGGCTTTCTCTAGTTGCAGTTAGTGGGTACTACTCTTCGTTGCAGAGCTCAGGCTTCTCATTGAGGTGGCTTCTCTTCTTGTGGAGCTTAGGTGTGCGGGCTTCAGTAGTTGTGACACACGGGCTTCAGTAGTTGTGGCTCGTGAGCTCCAGAGGGCAGGCTCAGTAGTTGTAGTGCACGGGCTTAGTTGCTCCGCGGCATGTGGGATCTTCCCGGACCAGGGCTCGAACCCGTGTCCCCTGCATTGGCAGGCAGATTCTTAACCACTGCGCCACTAGGGAAGTCCCAGAAAAGAATTATGTCTATCTGACACATTTTCTTATCACTTTTATTATAATGCAAATTTTACCTCTTTTTTTGAATTACCTACTTTGACAGTGCCCACAGCTTTTAATGCAGTTTAATATCCTCGGGTATTTGTTTCATAAATAAACAAAAAACCAAGAAATATAATGAAAATCTAAAACTGCTTTTATAACAATAACAATTAGCTAATATATATTTAATTGTTAAGTAGGTTTTTAAAAATCTACATTGCCTCTATAAAATGTAACAATGTAAGTTACCATGATTATATCCAGATGAAGTGATGAGAGGTTATAAAAGTTAAGTACTAGGTCAACCTTTCATACTAGGTCACACAACTAGTAAAAATCATCCCTTAGTCTTGAACCAGGTCTCTAAGTTGAAATCATATTGTTTAACCAATTACTGTGACACCTCTGGTCGTTTAAGTGGTAAGTTAGTATTAACTTTTCCAACTTAAAATTTTGTACATTCATTGGTAATAAAGTTGGATTTTCATAAGTGAACAAATGCTTGATTAATCAACATAAAAATGGTAATCTAGAAAAATTTTTTAATTAAAAAATAAAAAATGGTAATCATATTTTAGTCTAAATAGAAATACCTCTACTAGAAAGTATGCTCTACTAGAAAGTATCACAAAACTTTTTTTAAAACAGATGGGAGTCTAGTTTCCTTGATGGAGGTGGTAGCTCCCCCTAGGGGACATTTTGGAAATTTGCAAGGGTGATTTTGTCACTGTGATGTCACAAAGGGGCAGTACTGGCTTTTTGTGCGGGGGTAGACAGGATGCTGCAGGGCCTGCAATGAGTAGTAACAATAAAGTATATTTCCTCATGTTTTTCTCAGGTTTTGAATATACCATCAGAAATCCATATAAGGGAAAAATTATTTATAATTATCTGAGCCTAGAACCTGTCACCATTTGACATGAGCAGTTTATACACAGACTAAATTTTCCAGAAATGTGACTGTAGTGAAAATCTATGAAAGATTTTACTTCGTTTAGTTTGGAATCTTTCAAGAATTGTTCACTATATTTGAAAATAATGTCATTTATGGCAATGGCAATGACATTCGTGGTAATTGAGTTACCAGTCTTCATCTGTATCCTCCTTCCTTTGTAGCTGGCACATGTAAACATGAAACAAAGAATAATTGAGGCTCCTTTAAACAGTATTATAAGAATATTATTAAAGAGCAGAAATACATGACATTTGGGTGATACTTTAATAAAGGCTACAAGCATGTTTATAGTTATATTCATATTTATATTCACTTATTTTACAATGATAAAGAATATTGTGAAGATTGTATATTGGATTTGTTTACTTATTCTTGTGTGGCCAGAGGTTTTCCACTCTTATTCTGACACTGCCCATAGAAGTCTACCACACAACCATAGCTGCTTCTTATATTATTGTTTCGTATTCCAATCTATCCTCTATTTCCTGTCACCTATTAGAGACTAGGGTTCCCAAGGTCTGTTCAAGTACTAGAGTCTGACCGCATGTCTTGACTTGAATTCAAGGTAAATTATACGCTTTGTGTGATTCTTTAATATTATTCCATACTGTTTTTAATATAGAGAATTATTTTAGGAGAATACCATACTTCTATATTTTGGAGGGATGCTATCTCTGCATAAATTAAGATCATTTTCCACTTTCTATTATTATATATAAATAAACCTTATTTGTTAGTAGTTATCCTTTTTTTTTAAATTCTAGTGTCCACAAGAATGTTTTGCTGTTTTATTTTCCCACGCTTCCTGCATAGAATGGCATTTTAAAATATCTGTTGTGAAAGGGAGATATTGGGTTGAATAAAGTAGAACCATTGGGCTAGACTCAAAAGCAAAAGAAAATAGGTAGTTAATATTCCTGCCTCTTTTTATAAGAAGGTCTTGTTGGATTTCTGTTTTTTAACTATTGATGTGGAGAAAAATAGAAAGATGTGGAGAAAAAAGAATATACACAATTAGTGCTAAATTTTTGTAATGGTCACAGTTGATGGTCTATACAGAAGATACTGCATTACTCCATTTATGAGGTGTTCTGTTTTGTATTATTTGAGCATTCAAATAGTAATTATAAAGTTCTACATGATACATGTTAACAAATGCATCACCAGTAGCATTTATAGGGTTTTAGGTTTGGCTTCCACATTTGACTATGATAGATATGCATATGGAAACAATAATCCTCTCTAAAAATCAGATACTTGAATATGCCGTATTAATTTATAAATTTAGACTAGCTCGATTAAAACAGATGTAACTTTAAAAATGGAAGCATGTGAATATAGCAAGCAATTTTGCAACTGATAGCTGAGAATGCCCTGATCTATTTAAATATATTTTTTCTTCTATCAATCTATGGGATTCTGGAACCTAGTTATCACTTCAAACCGATCAAATTTGGATGGCACTATTTGAGTAGTCTCAAATCTTTGACCCTGCCTTGCATGCAGCTGCAGGATAAAGTTAGCTTTACTTTCCTTAAATGAACAGGAGCAGACTTTTTTCAATCCCTGCTCATTACTCCTAGAATCATTTGGAGCCAATTCATAGCCACTGCTTTGCTGTGTATCACTCTAAATCATGGGTGTAAAAAATAGTTCGGAGGGAAAAAATTTAAACGGCAGCAAAATGTCAGGTTCAAGGGATGCTAAAAGGAAATTTAATCAACTTTCAACACATTGAGCACCACCTTGGCATTAGACATCATAAATTTCCTTCTTACCTCCCAACTTCTGAGGCTTATTATTAAATACTTTCACAGCAGCAAGATCACAAAAACATTAGACTGCTTGCTTACAGGTATATCCTACTTAGTGAACTTAAAGGAACACTACCAAGGCTGGTAAAGCTGAAATTAGACCTATCGGCTTTATTCTGAAGCATGGGCGTGCACAGTACACTATCTGATTCACTTTGCCTGCCAGCTTTGTTCTCTTGAGCCAGCAGGAGGGATTGACACTTAGGAGAATCTTTCTCTTTTAACCTTTGTGCTGCTCCTGACAGCTAAGCTGGGCGAGTAGAGACTGGCAAGACAGCTAGGACCCTAGGTTTGTTGTTCATGGGTAGCTGCTTAGAAATAGGCATTTTAGCCACTCCTTCCCCAAGAATTTGTTCAAAATTGGGAGAATCACTTAAATTATATCTGGGACTGGCTGCATAATGTATCAGGCCCAATACAAAATGAAAATCCTCTTTGTTCGAAAATGGTTAAGAATTTCCAGAAGGGGGTAGGAGAGCATTAAACCAAGCAAAGGACCTTCTAAACATTGTCTGTTTGTGACTGTAAACGTTGTGCACCCATGAAGCTGGCTCTGATTATGCCATTTCCCCCTTGACTAATATACACTTATATATTTGTGACAGAAAACATACCAATGTGGTTATATTAATTCCTTAACAAATGACTATATGTAAATCATACAAAACTAACTTATTTTACTGAACTCTTCTGTATATACAAACCTGGCTGAGGGCGAGGATAAAAGGTCTAGAAAAATAGGAATTTTAATTTTAAAAGATCAGCCCATAACCAGCACAGTTTTATATGTAACTCACATGAAGTTATATGTTAGTCTATCAAGCATCATATTTCATAAAAATCCTGAATAATGGAATATCAATTCCTTCAGATAAATTATGAAAAATATGAAATTTTGGTATGAACGTTTAAAGAAGTGCAATCATTTTACCATTTGTGGGATATTTTAAAATCCTCTCTTAACTAAAGAAATCTAAGAACTGAGAAGTTTCTAAAGAATATGGAAAGTTGTTCAATTTTATTTATTTTAGTTCTGAGGACCTGAACACTGGCTTTTGAGAATATTTGAAAATTCAGTCTTTCAGTGTTTGATCAGCTCCATATTTACCAAAGCCAAACCATTCATTTATTGATTCAACATTCATTGATTATATGCTATATAAAACACTGCAAACTTTTTTGTAATCTCCATTTCTTATAAAAATATTATCTCTTCAATAATTAAAAATAATATTTCATAGGAACTTCTTAAATTCTTCCAAGGCACTGAAGTTTTCAAGGTCATTGGAGAAAGCTGACATTGAAAGAAGTACACATTCCTAATCAGATTCTAATCATAGGCATTATAACTTTCATTTCAATTTAAATATTCCTACTACTCTGTGTCTTTATGAGGAGCTGGTATGGGCATAAATGTAGAAGTTACAATAGTTAGGGTCTAAGGTCACATTTGACCCTATGGTTTAAAAAAAAATAAGTGTGATCTCTTCATTCAATAAAAATATTATTTTTTGAACACCAGCCATACATAGAAACATAGATGAATGGCATAGAACCTGGTTAAATAAGAGTACATTTTTAGTGGGAGAATAGACAAAGCCTGGTGGGGAAATAGACTTTAATGTGAAATATTCCTGATAAAGTTATAGACAGGATTTGGTGACAGATTAGGGGCATTTAATTGACACTAAGGCATTAGGAGGCTACAGTACTTGACCTGAGTCTAGACCTAAGTCCTGAAGGATGAGTAGCCATTTGTCTGGCAGAAAAACATGGAAAGGCATCCAGACCGAGAGAGCAGAAGATGAAAAGACACAGATGTGCATAAGAGCCTGTTGCCATCCAGGGACTGAAAGATCCATGTGCCTGGAGGCTTGCAGGACTGTGGCAAAAGTTATGATTCTAGAAATAGACAGAAGACAAACCATAAGGGATTTCGGTGCACTGGTAAGCAACTTGAACTTTATTTTGAAGGCTTGAGGGAGTCACTAATGGATTTATTTCATTTATTTCCGCATGATTATAAAATCAATATATGCTCATTTTAGAAAATTTGGAAATAAAGTAAATGCCACTTCTAAATTTTAAACAGGAGATTGGCCCAACTATATATTTGCATTTTTGAAAGAGTGCATTCATTTAAAAGTATGAGAATGGACTGGAGTAAGACTGGAGTTAGGTAAACTGATTTTATGAATTTTTTAGGGTACAGTCTAAACTGCTATTAAAGACCCTAAAATACAATGTTCTAAGTGAACTAGGAGGGGTTTTCTTTTTAGCTAACAATCTAAAAGAAAGCAGATTGTTTAGGGCAGGAGACAGCCTGCTCTCCAAAGTTATGCAGAAGTACAAGTGGCCATGGATGCATTTTTTATTATTTCTCAGCAGAAGTGGGAAACAGAGTCTCAGAGGAAGTAGATGTCTCCCTGAAGACATGATTCAGAATTTGTACACATCATTTCTGCTCACAGACTATTGGATTGAACTTGGGCTCATGGCCAGCCAGATCCTGCAGGGGAGTCTAAGACAAATAGTGACTCGTTAATTAGCTGTGAAACCAGAAGGGAAAAATGGGTACTGGGAGAAAATTTAGAGGTCTACACAAGGAAGGACAACATAGTAAACTGTGGGAGAAATAACAAGTGGCTGAACTTAGTGGTACTCAGAATGTAGAAAAAGAAATAGTCTTAGTAAGAAAAAAGGGAAGTCTCTGGATTCTGTAGGGCAGTTCACAGAGGTGGAGAGCAATTCTACATAGCCTTATGTGAAATGTATCAAAAGAGGTGTTAGATATGTGGGATCCCTCAAAAGACGCCAGGGCTAGAGATACAGATGAGGAAGTCGTCAAAATGTGGGTGGTAACTGAAGCCAGGGATATCGATGAGGTGTCCTAGTGAGTAAGATGAACAGGAACTAAAACCAACACCAATGATAGAAGGAGGGAGAAAAGGGTGATAGAAGGATACAAGAAGGCCCTGCACAGGAGATTGAGAAGAAATGGCCAGAGAGGAAAGTCAAGTCCGCCTACCAGGTAAAGTACCTCTACCAGAGAGGGAAGTAAAGTACAAGTACACCTGAAGCCGCAGGTGTTAGGTAAGAGAATCAGTGTACTGGTGAAGAGCACAGGCTCTAGAGTCAGCTCTGGGTTTGAGCCCTTGTTCTATCACTTTTATTGCTATGTCGACTTGGATATATTCTTAACTTATTTCATTCATTAACTCAGCATGTATTTATGGAATTCATACTGTGTGCCAAGAATTGTAAAAAGTTCTAAGGATACTCTGATTTAAAAAAAAAAAAAAAGCTGTGGTCTATACCCTTTTGGAATTTACAGATTAATGGTGAGACAAAAGTTCAACAAATAACCATCGAAAACTATATAAATATGTATAGGTGGTATAGGGTAAGTGGGAAAAGTGCAAGATATGAGAAATTATAAACAGCATTACCTGTAAAATTGGCATAATAATAGCTCTAATTTCATAGGATATTGTAATAATTTATGAGAATATGCAAAAAAGGTTTAACATGATGCCAGGTTTATATTAGTTGCTCAATAAATTGTTTGATCTTATTAATATTAACATATTTCTAAAGAGGTTGAAAGAGATGAAGTTATTTTTTATGTTACTAAGGATATTTTACTGTAATTGTATCAACCTCTGTGTTTAGGAAAAATACACTCCCCCCGTGTGTTTCCTCTACTCTCCACAATACTCTTTTGACCCTACTCTAAATACTTCATGTCTGACACCTCTCATCATTAAATATGTGAGTGGGGTGGAGGGAAGGTGTTCCTCACACCAAGTAATTCCCAGATTCTTCAGACACTAGCTGGGCATGCTATAATTTAACTTAATTCTGACACTATCTACAGGGAGATAGCATCAGATCCCACAGCTAAAGGTCTCAATCCCACAAGACAGCCCTTCTCCACCACTTCAGATAACAATTGCAAGTCAAGGTCGCTACCTATCCTTCTGACTGACTGGCTATAAACTGGAGGATCCCACAATCCCCTCCTTGGGTTTGATTAATTTGCTAAAGAATCTTACAAAACTCAGGGAAACATTTTATTTACTAGATTACCAGTTTATTATAAAAAGATATAACTCAGGAACAGCCACATGGTAGATATGCAGAGGGCAGTGTATGGAAGAATGAATGCAGAGCATCTATGCCCCCTCCTGGTTTACCTTTCTCTCAGCACCAACCCTGAAGCACTCTGAACCCCCTCCTTTTGGGTTTTTATAAAGGCTTTATTGTATGGGCATGATTGATTATATCACTAGTCAACAGTCCAAGAGTTTTAGGACCTCTATGCCAGGAACAAGGATGAAGATGAAATACATATTTCTTATTATGTCATAATATTACAATGAGACTGAGAAAGTGCAAAGATTACAGGGGCTGGTACTAAATGAATTTACATGTAATATCCTTTCTGCGCATTGTTTCTATCTTACAGGAAGAAAACAGTAGAAACAATAGCTAATATTTAATGTGCAATTAGTATAAGATTTACATACATTACCTCATTTAATCTTTGTAACTATCCCATCAAATTAGTGCTCTTATTATCCTTATTTTGCAACTGAAGAAACTGAAACTTAAAAGAGGTTTGCTAACTCGCCCACTGTCATGTAGCTTATAGTGTCAGAGCCAGGATTTTAATCCAAAATCCTTTCTGAGTCCACAGTCTTTCTCATAAGCATTATAAAATTTTGGGTAGCACTCTCAGCCATATCAGACTGTAAAACAGTTAATACTATTGATTATCATTTCTCAATGATAACATTGGGAAAATGGAGACTATATTTTATTCTGTATTATTGGGTAGCTCCCTGTCTATGGCTGATACTGGACTAGGAGCAGGAAATGCAACAGTAAATGAAACACGTATCATCATCCTCAGGAATTCTCAGTCTGGTTAGATAGTATAAATAGAGGAAATTTACAAAGAATCACCTAGAAATCTGATTTTTTAAGTAGTCACAAGACCTTTTTACAAGGTGGTTTTGTTTTCCCTGATAGGGAAGCAAATAAAAAAAAAACAATAATAAAAAGATAAATAACCAATAGAAGAAAAGAGAATGCAATGTAAAAAAAAAATCAATAAATACAACAATGGTGGCAATAATAAACTCTACTCACCCAACAAATATCTGTTTTGAGGATCTGTTATACATGATCTTATTTTCCTCTAGGAACAAGGTGATTAAGATGATGCTCTAGTCTCCATGAACTCACAGTCAGTCATAGAGTTTGAAATAGCAATCACATAATGGCAGCAAGTTTAAATTCATGGAAG
Source organism: Balaenoptera musculus (assembly GCF_009873245.2). Taxonomy (NCBI): domain Eukaryota; kingdom Metazoa; phylum Chordata; class Mammalia; order Artiodactyla; family Balaenopteridae; genus Balaenoptera; species Balaenoptera musculus. The sequence goes on along the minus strand of NC_045794.1, from coordinate 13,869,051 downwards.
TTTAATTTCAAAACTGAGAGCCAAATTGTGGATTTGCCTTATATGATTTAAAATTTTTTTCTCTGGTATAACCTGAGCAAAAGTTTATATGTTCAATTTTCAGACCCCCCTGCCCACCCCCAGGATATACACAAACACATAAAAACTATTCCTTTCATAGTTTTCATGGTTGCTGGTAAAATAAGTAAGCATGTTATTGTTTTTAACAATTATAAAATATGACCTCTTTTGCAGATTGATTTTATTATACCTCAGACTCCTTCTTGAAATGAAATAACTCCCTTCTTTCCTTTTGAACATAACTTAGTCTTCTATGAGGAAGTCCCCTATGAAAGCAAGAGTGCAGTAAGATGACAGACAGTGATGGCAGATCAAGGCAAAAAATAATAATAATAATGGTGAAAAGAGAACAAATTTATAACAAATAAAATCTTAATTTTTTATTGTTAATAGTTTGATAATATATAAAATAAAAATTATTGTGTGATGACAATCTTTATTTCCAAAGTCAAAGAAAATATGAGAGACCTTATTAAATTCAGTTCAAACCAACTCTATTTCATAAATACTTCTAGGACATTCACTTAATTCCCAGTACCATTGTACATATTCCAGGGAATGCAGAATTCATATATGATGTGTCATCTGACATTGTGGAACATATATCCTGACTGGAAGAGAAATAAAACCAATATGGAACAAATAAAAAGTTACATAAATTTAGATACAACTGAGTATCAACATATAAAGTACAGACAATAATTACTATGTCAAGGTCAATGAAGGATGAAGCTGTCATAGACTAGACTAATTAGGAAGACTTCAGGAAAACTAATAGAAAGAGTAGATTTTATACTTAGGAAATAGGAAGAAGGATATTCCAAGAAAATGTTGAGAGGCAAAAATGGAATTAGCATGAATAATGAGCAGCCTTGAAATGACTGGAGAGTTTATGTTGGGAAGTTTAGGAGAATAATATTTGGTAGGCAAGATGTATGCCAGTTATGGACACTCTCCAATAACACAATGAAGATTTAACTCAGTATGACAAGCGAGAGAGCCTGTTGTAAGACAATTATTTAGGAATTGTTTGAAGCTTATGTTGATTTGGAGCAATAGGGAATGATCTCTTTTTGCTAAATAGAATTAAAATGATAATGGCGGGACTTTCCTGGTGGCTCAGTGGTTAAGAATCTTCCTGCCAGTGCAGGAGACATGGGTTCGAGCCCTGGTCCGGGAAGATCCCACATGACGCGAAGCAACTAAGCCCTTGCGCCACAACTACTGAGCCTGTGCTCTAGAGCCCACGAGCCACAACTACCGAAGCCCGAGCGCCTAGAGCCCATGCTCCACAACAAGAGAAGCCACCACAATGAGAAGCCCGCGCACTGCAACAAAGAGTAGCCCTCGCTCGCTGCAACTACAGAAAGCCTGCGTGCAGCAACGAAGACCCAACACAGCCAAAAATAAATGAATAAAAAATAAATAAACAAATTTACTTTAAAAAACTGATAATGGTGCAGTGAAATGATTCCACATATTTGACTCTTAAAAAGACTTATGAAAAAGTGATAATTCACTAGTGTTCCACCCTATAAATGTCCTGCATAGCTTAGGTTTAAATATTACATTTCTGCTTTGTTTTGTAATGTTTGGCTTTTTAAAACTGATTATGGAAGAAGACCAAAGGGAGCACTTGGTAAATGTTCCCTTTCCTGTTCCTGTTAACTCTTTACAGACCCTTGTCTCAACTAACAGCTCATATTCAGTCAGTCATTTTGGATAGAATAAATCCTACATTTTAAGTGAATTAAAACTCTCAGAGGATGATATATTTTTTCATAAAAAAGGAGAAAAATAATGAATCTTCCAATATTTCATGAAATCATAGTATTGTGCTTCTAGGTTGGAACAGAGACCTTAGATATCCTGCCTCAATTTCCAGAAGGCCTTTTCATCACCCTCCTACATTGTCCTGGAAAATGGTCACAGACTTAGATTTAAACGCTCTTACATTTGGTTTATTATTTTAAGGTATTTTTGTTGATAATCAGATGTCCCCACAAAACCCTACTCCCAAAAAAGGCCTTCCTGCAATTTCGAACTCTTTATCCTAGTTTAGGGTATGAAGTGGTGTAGGAGCTTTTGAAAAAAGATGAAGGAAGAATTACATTAAGGTTATTCCTTCTTCATCATAATAGTCCATCAGATCATAAATTTTCTTTTCTGTAGATTAAATATCTCCAGGTTTTTTGTTGTTGTTACCGTTTCTCATATGAACACATGTAAAACCTCCATGACTTTTATAGCCTCTAATGCATGAATAGTAAAAATGTAATAATTATTTGCTGATTGCTTACCTCCTGAATAAAATTCAAAAATTTTAACTTAGCATTGATGATCACCTGCAATTTTATCTCAAAACTTAATGGCCAGTTGTACTATTTTTTTTCCTTCATGCAACTCAAGCTACAGTTAAACAGAGTTTCTAATTCTCCTGATATCTCTGTTTTACAGTTTGTATCTTCCTTCTTGGAACACAATCCCACCTCTTTCTTTCTGACTATGTCCTAGTTTATCTACCTTTAAATAACTCAAATTAGCTTCTGCTCTCCAAATCTTTTCCTCATCTATTTTCCTGGAAGAAATTTCTTTTCTTTCACTCCACTAATTTTATCAGCATTTTCTTAAAGCATTTCTCATGTTCTACCTTCTACCACAACCATTTATACACATACCTTATTTCCTTAAAGGGAGAAAACTGGAGACTCAGTTATAAATAAATGAATAAATGAGTAATAACGTAAGATTTATTTCAAATTCACTTATCGTCTTAGTCATACACTTCGAGAAACAATCAAGTTTGTTAAGTTTCCGTATTAACCCTTAATTTCTATATTCCTTACTTGGCTTAGCACAATGCCCTGAATAGGAACTAAATAAATATTTTCCCAATTAAATGGTACTACTAAATATGTTGACCTAACTATAGGATGTGGTATTTATTGCTAGCAATTTTATCCCCAATTTGATCCCTTATTCCTACATTTTAAGATTTGAGGGAGGGGGATTCTGGAACTTTCAACCAACATGTTAGCTTTTCCTCTCAACTTTAAGATATCTAAAAATTTGATTAGCATGCCATCATATATCCTCAAACAAGTCATTAGTAAAAATGCTGATATACCCTGTGATTTCCTGTCAGAGATATCCCTCTGCGGTGATAATGTATTCATAATCAGAACTCTTAAAATGCAATCATTCCACCATCAAACTATTTGATTATCATACTCACATATTCCTTTCGTGTTCTCAATTTGATTCCTGCTGGGAAGTTCAGCTTAGTCAGGACTTATATTTCTCAAACCCTTTCCATGTAGGTGGGGAGCAAACAGGCTAAGTGACTAGCTCTCACCAATGGAATGAGTTTGCCTGTGGTACACATGACTGCCAGGTTAAGGGTGTTAAGAAGGAGATATTCTTCCCCACTCTCCTTCCTCTTCAGCTGACTTGGTGCAGGCTAGCACAGTGAATGTAAAAGTCATTTGTTGAAGTTAGATGAGCCATAAGATGGAGGAAGCCTGGTTCTCTGAAAAAAGAGCTGAGCTCTTATAACTCTTGAATTCTGCACAAGCAAGAAACAAGCTTCCATCCTGTTTGAGACACTGGGTATTGTTTTTGTTTGTCACAGCAACTAGCATTATTCTATTGGCTTGGCCAACCAATACTAACATGACTGTGCATGCAGTTACATTTCCCTATATTTCTTCCTTGCTGGTAGAGCCCTCCTTCCTTTATAGAAGCTAAAAATTCCTGATCTTCATATTACCAGTGCTGTTTTGGAGCTAGAGCATGGGCAGGTGACCATTTCTAGCCGAAAAGACCTAAAGTAACATTTTCTTGGAGCTTCTGGGAAAGAAATTTCCTAATGAAAAGAAAATGCTCCCAGAGGAGAGGCTCCAGGACTTTTTCTGCAGAAAACATCTTCCTTCCCATGAGGAGAAGTCCAAAGATAAAGATCATAAAATGACAAAGTAGATGGCTCAAAGGAGCCTGGGTCCTTAAAGATAAATCTCTGTGTTTAAAACTTTGTACTTTTCTCTCAGTCTTGTAATACTATCATAAAATGATATTATTAGTCTAATATGACATTTTTATTTAACTCATTATGTTGCCTTGTGATTACCACTTAATTTTCTTATCTTTCTGTCAATGCTTTTTAAAAATAATTAATTCTAAAATTTTGTTCAAAATCATTGTCAAGGTCTCTGGTGTACAGTTTCTTAAACTCACCCTCCGTAAAAACCAGAATACGTTTGATAGTATTCAATGACCCTTTGTCTACAGACCTGAAATTTATTCCCTCAACTTTAGTTTGCTTTCTTCAAAAAGCCTTTCACTATGACCAGAGAGACTAGAAAGATATACAAATTTGGTAGATGACCAAAAAGAATCCAGTCTTATTCTAAGCCACCTGGAGTCTAAAGGATCGTATAAGTATTATTCACTAATGGATCACTTTGAGTCAGTGTCAAGTTTATTTTCCTGGGCACCAAGGATACTCTTTTTAGTTCACTCCTAATTTCCCTGTCTACCTTTCCCTTCCTTGTACTCCCAACCCCCCATGCTGGCTTCATTTTGATGTCACTCCTCCTCTCTTTACTAGAAAACCCCTTTTGCCCTGAGATATTCACCTTTTCATAGTAATCCTCCTATAAGATAAACAAACCTCTTCTGTATTTAATACTGTTGGTCTCTCATAGTACAACCCTCGCTACACGGCAGAAGATATGCGAGGGGAAAAAAGAAGATATAGCCCAGGAATCCAGTTATTTATAATTCATTTTTATATAATGCTTTATTTATTTTTTTCTTAAACTTTTTTTTAATTTTATTTATTTATTTATTTATTTATGGCTGTGTTGGGTCTTCGTTTCTGTGCGAGGGCTTTCTCTACTTGCGGCAAGTGGGGGCCACTCCTCATCGTGGTGTGCGGGCCTCTCACTGTCGCGGCCTCTCTTGTTGCGGAGCACAGGCTCCAGACGCGCAGGCTCAGCAGTTGTGGCTCACGGGCCCAGTTGCTCCGCGGCATGTGGGATCCTCCCAGACCAGGGCTCGAACCCGTGTGCCCTGCATTGGCAGGCAGATTCTCAACCACTGCGCCACCAGGGAAGCCCTAATGCTTTATTTTTGATTCTGTAAAAATCTTCTGAAACATGAGATTCCATACAGAAGTTATTTGAGAAAAAGAGGCCCTGAAACAGTGTTTCTGACTATTTTCTTTATTTCCCCATGTAAACACAGCTCAAAATTCTGCACTGATTATTGAATGAGTGAATATAATATTGAAAAAATATCTTTATGTAGAATGTGGTATTGCACTAGCAACCAGTAGCCATTGCATATAATTACATTCAAGAATTTTCAGTGGAGAAAGTAGAAGTGATGTTTTCATTGAGAAAAAAAATCAATATTTGAGGCAAGTATTACACCTCATAGGCTGGTATTTTCTCAAAATGTATCATGAATATTATATTTTTGAAAACTATCAAAAGCTAATCTGCTTAACAAAATGCCAATCAAATAATTGCATGAATTTAACTTAAACTGCAGAATTTCAAATAATTCTCCAAAATGTAAAATATTTCTCTCATTTGCTAGCTATTCCAGAGGATTCAAATATTGATAAGACATAATTCTTATCCTCAGGAAACTTAAAATCTAGTGGATGAAATAGGAGGTACATTAATAAATATAATCCAAGGGAGAAAGGGCTAAATCATTGGATTGAGAAGCAATAAAGTTTGGGGAACACAGGAGCAGGAAGATCAATTCCAAGTATGAGTGACAGGGAGGTTAGAGGAGGCTTCATGACCAAGGTAAACTTTGAAAAGGATTTTAGAAGATAGATAAATTTTTTACAGATTATTATGATGGGTGTTACGGTATTATGATTATTATGATGGGAAATGAGGTGTTATTCCAGGTGGAGGGAAGAATACAAAGACATCCTTGAGACAGGAAAGTAAATGGCAGAATTGGGAATCAATGAATAGTCTCTTACACTATGTGGAGGGAAATGTAGGCTGAGATCAGATCACAGAGAGACATGACTATCATGCTTAGGAGGAGTGATTTTTTTCCTATAATTCTATTGGAGATTCATTAGAGTCTTTGCATAAGGCAGTTCCTGACTTTTTTAAGAGAATCTCTCTAGCAGCTGTGCAAAGGAGAAGAAGGATGACACTAGTATGCAACTGTCAGAGCCGGCGAAAGGGTTAGTGAGAACTAAAAGCAACAGTGGGGATACAGAGATTTGCAGACACTTGTAATGGGAAATAATTATCAGTTTAGGACGAACGGTTGATTCTGTAACTCAGTGTTAACCACAGCTTTGTGTGGATATGGAAATAAAATTCTAAGTAAATCGTTATAACTTCATCTCTGCGAATGAAAACACATTGTCCTAGAAACTAAAACACTGTGATAATAGCAAGGTGACCTCCTGTTGGTTAATCAGAAATTTTTTATGTTTTCATTATGCATCCTTATATGAAAGTAATTACAACTTTCTTTCTTTACCTTCACTTATCATTTGTATGTTTAATTCCAAATCCCAATAACAAAGAAAAAAAAAATTAATACTTAAAAATGTAATGGAGTGAAGTATAGTCCTTTCTCACAATTCTGTGTGGCTTACCCAAAGTGTTATTTTATCTTATCAAAGATTTAATATAAAATAAAACATTTTTAACTTCAATTGACCATGATTGCTGAGCTGGATCATTGGTAAAGACATGGGCTCTTAGTGAGTACATGGATTAAAAGAATAACATCAAGGAAGCTTTCAACTCTTTGACCATGGAAATGAATTCCAAGGGACTAAAGGCAAAATTCTTTTTTCTCTCTACTCAAAATTTAAAATTTCTCTTGTTGCCTGTTTTTTAAAATATTTTATTTTATTATTTTATTTTATTTTATCCTTTGATCCCCTTCACCCATTTCTGCCATCCCTAACCACCCACCTCTGGCAACCACTAATCTGTTCTCTGTATATATGACCTTGATTTTTTTTTAAGATTCCTCATATAAGAAAGGCCATATGGTATTTGTCTTTCTCTGTCTGAATTATTTCTTTTAGCATCATGCCCTTGAGATCCAACCATGTTGTCTCAAATGACAAGGTCCCATTCTTTTTATGGTTAAATAATATTCATTTATATATATATATATATATATATATATATATATATATATGCATACCTCCTTTTATCATGCTTCACTTTATTGCACTTCTCAGATATTGCATTTTTTGAAAATTGAATGTTTTTTGCAACCCTGCATCAAGCAAGTCTATCAGCACCATTTCTCCAACCACATTATTTTTTAAGGTATTCACTTTTTAAATGACATAATACTATTGTATACTTAATAGACTACAGAATAGTGTAAACATAACTTTCATGTACAATGACAAATGGAAAATTCATGTGGCTCACTTTTTTGTGATATTAGCCATATTATGGTTGTTTAGGTCTGAACCCACTGTATCGCCGAGGTATGCTTGTACACAATTTCTTTATCCATTTATCCATCAGTGGACACTTAGGGTGCACTCATATCTTAGTTATTGTAAATAGTGCTGCCATGAACATGGGGGTATATATATCTTTCAAGTTAGTGCTTTTGTTTTCTCTAGATAAAAACCTAGAAGTAGAATTGCTGGATCATATGGTAGTTCTACTTTTAATTTTTTGAGGAATCTTCATACTGTTTTTTCCAGAGTGGCTGCACCAATTTACATTCCCACAAGCAGTGCACCAGGGTAATCTTTTCTCCACAACCTTGCCAACGTTTGTTATTTCTTGTCTTTTGGATAATAACCATTCTAACAAAGGTGAGGTAATATTTCATTGTGGTTTTGATTTGCATTTCCCTGATGATTAGTGACATTGAGCATCTTTTCATCCACCTCTTGGCCATCTGTATGTCTTCTTTGGAAAAGTGTCTATTCAGATCTTTTGCCAACATTTTAATCAGATTGTTTGCTTTTGTTTTTGTTTTTGTTTTTTGCTATTGAGTTGTATAATTTCTTCATATATTTTTGGTAATAACCCCTTATCAGGTATAAGATTTGCAAATATTTTCTCCCATTCCATAGGTTGCCTTTTCATGTTGTTTATGGTTTCCTTTGCTGTGCAGAATTTGTTTAGTTTGATGTAATCCGACTTGTTTATTTTTGCTTTTGTTGCTTTTACTTTTGGTGTTAAGATTTAAAAAAAATCATTGCCAAGACCTATGTCAAGGAGCTTACTGCCAATGTCTTCTTCTAGGAGTTTATGGTTCAGGTATTACGTTCCAGTCTTTAATCTATTTTAGGTTAATTTTTGTGTATTGTGTAAGATGGTGGTCCAGTTTTATTCTTTTGAGTATGGCTCTCCAGTTTTCCCAACACCATTTATTGAAAGGATTATTCTTTCTTTGTTCTATATTCTTGGCTCCTTTATTGTAAATTAATTGACCATATGTGCATGGATTTCTGGGCTCCCTATTCTATTCCACTGATCAATGTGTCTGTTTTTATGCCAATACCATACTGTTTTAATTACTATAGCTTTGTAGTAGAGTTTGAAATCAGGGAGTGTGATGCCTCCAGCTTTGTTCTTCTTTCTCAAGATTGCTTTGGCTATTTAGGGTCTCTTACATTTCCATGTAAATTTTAAGGATATTTGTTCTATTTCTGTGAAAAATGACATTGGAATTTTGATAGGGATTGCATTGAATATGTGGATTGCTTTGGGTAATATGGACATTTTAACAATACTGATTCTTCCAATTCATGAGCATGGAATATTTTTCATTCATTTATCTTCTTCAATTCCTTTTCTTAATGCCTTATTATTTCCAGTATACAGGTCTTTCACTTTGGTTAAATTTATTCCAAGGTATTTTATTCTTTTGATGCAGTTGTAAATGGGATATTTTTTTAAATTTCTCTTTCCGATAGTGCATTATTAGTGTATAAAAATATAAGAGGTTTTTGTATTGATTTGTATTCTGCAACATTACTGAATTTGTTTGTTAGTTCTAATAGTTTTTTATGGAATCTTTAGATTTTTCTGTATATAATGTGATGTCTTCTGCAAATAGTGACAATTTTGCTTCCTTCTTTCCAATTTGGAAGAAAGAAAAACATTTTTTTTGCTTTCTTTTACCTAATTTCTCTGTCTAGGACTTCCAATACTCTGTTGAGTAAAAAGTGGCTAGAGTGGGCATGCTTGTCTTGTTCCTGGTCTTAGAGGAAAATCTTCCAGGTTTTCATCATTGAGCACAATGTTAGCTGTGGGCTTATCATATATGACCTTTGTCATGTTGAGGTATGTTTTCTATATACCCATTTTGTTGAAAGTTTTTATCGTAAATTGATGTTGCATTTTGTCAGATGCTTTTTCTGCATCTATTGAAATGATCATATAATTTTTATCCTTCAGTTTGTTAATGTGATGTATCATATCAGCTGATTTTGTGGCTGTTGAACAAGCCTTGCATCCCTGGAATAAATCCCACTCAATCATGGTATATGATCATTTTAATGTATTGTTAAGTTTGATTTGTTAATATTTTGTTGAGCATTTTGCATCTATGTTTATCAGTGAATTTCGCCTGTAATTTTCTTTTCTTTGGCATCTTTGTCTGGTTTTGGTATCAAGGTAATGATGGCCTTGTAAAATGAGTTGGAAGAGCTCCCACCTCTTCTATTTTTTGGAAGAGTTTGGGAAGGTTTGGTATTAATTCTTCTTTGAATGTTTGGTAGAACATCTTATTGTCTGTTTTTTAATTACTAATTTTAGTTAAATAATAAAAGGGACATATAAATCAAGGTAATGGGCACAATCTACAGTATTGTCATTATCATGATTCCACACTAGGAAGATAGACAGAATCTAAAATTCTGATCCCACATTTAATGGTGAAATATTCAATTACAGTCAATGGGAAATTAATAGACAGCCTAGAACTATAGAATTAGCAGTTTATATTTCATTAATAATGTTATCAGATCTCTAAGGATCTTTTTGTCAACTATAGTTAGGAAGATTTTTGGTTGAAAGGTTTTAAATGAACATTTTGGAGATTCATAAGCATTTATGCAGTCTGTAAACAATTTTTAAGTTCTACCTATTTGAAACACCATCAATTCTATTTAGCTTATTAAATGGATTCTAATCTCTCATGTTATCCTGTCTAAAATCTCTTCAGATTCTCATTCTACTACTTAATATATGAATGACCTGTTATAAAAATTTAAATGTTTGTAGGGACTTTAATTTATCTGAGCCTCAGTTTACTTGACTATAAAATGAGACTCCAAATGCCCATCTTGCTGGGTAACTGACTGGATTTAGTGAGATGATATAGGTAAGCATGGATTTCAAGGAAAAATAGTGACTATTCTTATGACATTTTCCAATTCTCTTTATTTATACTTTAGATCACATTCCCAAAGGAGTTTCTATTTCATAACATATTTATAACTGATTTTTGGCTAATTGCTTTAAATCTACATTGTCATGAAATGCTAATTTTCTAAAACTTGAATTAAGGTAAGATAGTCTTAAAATTAAAACTGTTGCTTCTCATTTTTCCAATTTCTGAAAAAAAATAAAACTTCCTTTTTCTCTTCTATGATTTTTTTCTATAAATTTGGTTCTGGTAGTGTTTGCTCAGTAGAATAAGCAGATGATATAATAAAGAAACAACTAGAGAATTAAAAGGAATAGAAACACCAAGGATTGTCATGTCTTAAAAATAACCTTCATTACTTTCTCAATGTAGAAATTTGCATAAATATTTTCTGCTAGTTACATTGTTCCTAGTGTACCTGAAAAAATTATATATATACATATATATGTATATGTATGCATATTCTTATTCATTGTCCTCTGTTGAGAGCACCATGGCTTCTTGATGCTTTGCTTGTCTTTAAAAATGTTCCGTAATTCAGATTTTTCACAAATTCAGAGTATCTCTCCAATTGACACATGTTAATAAGGCTATTTTTTTTTCTAAAGAAAAATATCTTAGCAGAAGAAAATTTTCTGACAAGACATAGTTGCCTCAGTTTGTTTTTGTTTTTCTTAATGGTCTGTCTTTTAAGAGGATGGTGTCAAGAAAAACAAAAACTAAAAACATCTAATAAAATTCAATTTTACTAAGCAGAAAAATAAATTATCAGTTTGTTAGTATGTGCTTTGGTATATTTTTATAATTAAATATTCAGTCATATACATAAATGCCTTCATAGATCAAGAGAAATGTACAGAGCAGAGGAGCTTATTCTTTTAGTCAGTGATGTAATAAGGACAAAGAATTGACCAAAATAATTTTCAAGAGACTGTTGTAAAACAGATAACAAGACCCAATCTTCCAAAGGTTATATTACCGTCCTGCCTTAAACAATCGGTCCCTATGTGAGACAGTGAGCATTTAATGAAGTCTGCTGTCAGAAGATGTAGAAGTTGTCCTTTTATCCCATGGATATATCCAAAGAGATGAGAGCTATGAAATCTGCAACCACATGAGACCATGTCACCTCAGAAACAAAAATTCTATCTAAAAAAATCTTTCTCTAAAAGGGACTTTAAACTACTTCCTGATGACCTACAGGGAATCATTCGACAAATTACATATACAAAGTTATAGCTAATTTCTATAAACTTAAAATAATTGTTGTCCATGTATAAATAAATGTTTTATTTAATAAAAGATTTTATTGAGTATAAGTTCTAATTTATAATGCATTTTGGAATTTTTCTGTATAAACTATCTGTATTCTAGCACCTCTAAAATTATAGCAGCATTCTGTTTAGGAATAAGCTTCCATGTAAGCTTTTGTTTTCTTACTTTTTTCGCATGAAAGTATAAAATAGACTTTTAAGTTGAATTATATTTAATAGATTACAAAATGGTGAACTATATGGAGTGTGTATTTTAAAAGATAATCACTTTCTGTGATTTATCACCTACGTAGATATTTTAAGACATTGATCATACACCTCCCACTCCCATTTAATAAACAGTTAAACTGAGAAACAGAATTTTCTGTGCACTGAGCACCCCTCCAGACAAGTACAATTCCGGAAAACCTGACTATCGGTCCACCCGGGAAGCCTGGCTGAGCTCCCTTTGCATGCTTTCCAGTGCATGTGGGTTTCCAAGAGCTCCAGTGCTACTTTGCTCAAATCGTTCCACTTGTCACTTTATTGACTCTTCCATTTTCTGCCCAAGAATTCTGAGCTGAAGACAAAAAAAACAAAAAAATAACCACAATTTTTCTTAGAATGATAGTTTCGCAAGGAAGTTTCTCATTATAAGCATCTAAACTTGGAATTGGCTGGGGAAAAAGAGAATGATATGGAATCTTCTGGAATCAATAGCTGGAGAGGAAAATTTTTCTTTGTTTGCAGAACCCTAGATAAAACACTAAGTCCATAGTAAGGGTTATCATCCTTTATTCCCATTGTTTGGTCACCTTAGTGTTGCTTCACAAAACACTTCATTGGTTGGCTTTGATTGTATCTAAGGGGAAAAGCACCAACTTTGGAATCAGAATGTAAGACTCATACAGTCAAGTCAGGATTGAAAAAGAAAATGTACAAAAACTACTTTGCATAACACCTAACATCACTAATTATCACCACACCAATAACTATAAGCACCAGAAGAATATTTGTAAGCATTGGCGTTGCCACCTACTAGATTTGTGATACTGAGCAAATTATTAAATCTTCTGAACCACAGTTTCTACTCCATAAACTGGGGAGAATATCTACCTGAAAGGCTGCTGGGAGAATAAATCTGGCCTGTTTTTTGGTGAGTTCTCAGTAAATTGAAACTGCTATTTATTGTTAGAGTAGGGCAAAGGGAGGATGGAGTTCCCACTAGGATGAGGGAATTTGTGGTACAGATAATAGTAGACCCTTTTAAAAAGTTAGTTTATTACTTGAAGCTCTCAGAAAAGGCAAGGGAAAAGAAAGATGGAAAATGAAGGGAAAAAACAGCATTAACATACAGTATATAAAATACATTCCTTAATCAGCCATCCATATTTATTAGATTTTTAAAAAGCATCCGGTGCCTTAAAAGGTTTTTGAGAGCTGCGCTATTTTTAATAAAGTCTCATGTGAAGCACCAAATAAGCTCTTAAAAAGCCTGGAAGTGCAATTCCATTCAATTTCTAGCAATAGGAATTGCCCAGGTGTAATGTGTTTCATGCAGCGCGTTTCCAGGGAATAAACCCACTGCATTCTTCGCCAGGGAAGATATCGAGGTGCCCTTCTTGGGGAGCCTTCCCAGAGTGTGTTGGGAAAGATCAGAAAGCAAATATGGAAATCACTAGCATCTTTTGATTTTAAAACGTACCTTGTTGTGCATTTAGCTGGTTGACTTACACATGAAGACTCCAACAAAGCATCAAGTCTCATTGAGTAAGACTTCATAAAAAGTACTCTTTTCTTCCTAGGTGTAACACAAATAGCTAAACTATTACTAGATGTTTTTCTCTCTTTTATGATTTTCAGAGAGGAAATAGGTGAATTTTTGTAAGCAGAGCAGTTTTTGAAACATAGTATGTTTGGGTTTTTTTTTTTTTTATAAACACTTGGTTTCTATTATTCACAGAAAATTTGCTCTTACGAATTAAAAATGCCTACCTCGTCTTTTTAACAGCCATGTTACTAGTGTGTCCTTGGTGTGAGAGGAGTGTCTCATAATTAGCTCTATATACATGTACTCAAACCTAAATTTAGCCTAAATGAATTTTCAAAAAGTTGTAAAATACTGTGTTCAGATTCTGTTCTCTCCAGTGGATTAATCTGAAAAACAACTGGGACTCAATTTAGAATTTCCTGGCAGCAAGCAAGAGAAATGTCAAACTCACAGCTTCACTTTATTGAAGGCCCTCTTAGGAGTCCAGTGGAAAGAACTGTGTGTGCCTGGTAGCCAGAGAGCAGTGGGAGGTAATATGTAGTTTATTAATGTGTCTTTGATTTTTTGCATAGTGTTGATGCCTCGTGTTAAAATCCAGGACCTTGATCCAATTTTCCCCTCTCCCTCCCTCTAATGGAAAAGAGCTATGAAAAACAGATAAAGTTAACAAGATGTTGCATAAAATCAAAGTGCATTTCAGTAATCCCAAGATATTCAATACATTCCATTTGCTTGTGCATTGGCATGGCTCAGTAAATTATGTTCCACTTGTAAATATTGAGTTTTAACATCCAACTGCCAACAGTGCACAACATTCTATATACATTAGACAACATTCTTGTCCTCTGGAAGCTTAAGTTTTGTAAAAATGAAACTAATAATTTGTTTTCTTGGTGTTTTTCTTATTTTGCATTTTATTAACATGGCAAGAGCCATGCATTTATTAGCTGTGTATTGGATCCGAGTCCCTTTATCCTTTTTATTGAATTGGACTAGATTTTTGAGAAATCGGGGTAAAAAGGTATATTAGGGTAAATGTGAACCTAGGGATTAAGAAAATTGTAGAGCTAAATAAGAGATAGATTCTGATATTTTAGTGACTAATAGAGTGTTGAAAATAATTTTGACAACAGATGCCAAATAAAATTATAGTAGATTTCTTTCTGTGTTCTATCATTAAACTCAAGAAGCAACCACCAAAATGTCAATGAAACATAAGACTTTTGTTAAAATACTAACTGGATTATGAAAGATTAATTATGTTATTTGGTGCTTACTAGAAATATTTCAGGGGGATGAAATGAAGGAGAGTAAATGGAGATATGTCTAAAACTTAATTTTAATCTATTAAGACACTAACTGTCTGGTCTTCAATATTATATTACCAAAGTATAAGCTACTAGTTCTGAAGAAGGGTTTTGAGGAAAACCTAGACCTAATGGCAACGAAGTACTCGCCATTCTCAGGTTATTGGTAATCGGGCAATAAGTTTTATTTTGTTTTTGGTATGTTTCATAAACTAGTGTTTTGGGTTTTTATTCCTATGTTGACTAGAAAAAAACATTATTTCAAGAAGTACTATTTTTATAATATTCTCTTTAGAACTATTTTCTGCCCCTTCTATTCATTCTGCCAATGCTTAAATTCCAACCCTCATTCAACACTATTTTTCATCTGTCATTTCCCTGTATTTTGGAGCAGTTTTGTTCCCTGGCTTACATAATTCCAGGTTGTCATGATAAAGTATGGGTCTCTACTCAATGGCCAAAATAAGTAAGGGAGTAGCCAAACTCATCTTGCTAACTTCCTTATGTTTTTGTTCTGCTTGAAAAAATTTTGATGATGCAACAATACTTAAGAGAGATGATCCTTGCTCACTTCTGAAGGAGGGTCTGCTACCAAGGCTCTGCTGAGAGTCAGGTGATACGTTTTGTATTACGTTTGGTCAAAATAATAAAACAAGAATGGGAAGAGGCTGAGTTGAGGCCACAAGAAGTCAAGATCCATTTGCAAGTTTAAATTATGAAACAATAGAAACAATGACTAAATAGAGAAGTTGGTCTTCAGAGGAAAATGAAATAGAAATGTGGAATCTGAAAGAGAGGGAAAGAGAGACAAAGGAACAGAGCATGAGCATGGCTTTGTAGACCCTGGAAAAAGTATGGGAAGAATGGTTGCTTTATTTCCTGACGACATCTGTTTTCACATTCCAGTATATGTGACACTTTTAAAATTTTTATTGAAGTATAGTTGATTTACAACATTGTGTCAGTTTCTGCTGTACAGCAAAGTGATTCAGTTATACGTATGTATCCATTCTTTTTTTATATTCTTTTCCATTATAGTTTATCACAAGATATTGAATATAGTTCCCTGTGCTATACAGTAGGACCTTGTTGTTTATCCATCCTATATATAATAGTTTGCATCTGCTAACCCCAAACTCCCAATCCACCCCCCCCCCAAACCCCTCCCCCTTGGCAACCACAAGTCTCTTCTCTATGTCTGTGAGTCTGTTTCTGTTTTGTAGATAGGTTCATTTGTGTCAATATATGTATCCTTTTATTCAACTCCTTTTTACTTGAAGTAATTTGAGTAATTATTTTCTATAATTAAAAAAAAAACTTAACAAAAACAACTCTGGACAACGAAAAACTGAGTCTTAAAATGTTAAGCTAAATCAGAAAATCATAGAGTTATAGAACCATAGATATCATCTTGTACCATCTTAAAATGTAGCAAATAGAGGTTTAAAAAATATTACAAATGTGCTTAAAATGACATGGTAAAGATTATATAAATAAATAAGCAAATAAATAAATGCATATATAGGACGTCTACACTTTATGAAACATTTCAATGATTTTTACCAATAATTTTTAGGGTGGGAATCAGCATGCCTATTTTACAGATAAGGAAATTGTTATTTGCCCAAAATTACATAGCTGATGTGTAGAAAAAATGGAAATCCTTTAATTTTTCTACCAAATTAAAATTCTGTGTAAATAAATTAATGAGTGTCTTGTTGACTATAGTGTTCTCTGTTACTATAGCATGTCATCCCTCTAAAACTAACCAAATGTATTGTAAAAAATAATAACACCACACATATCTAGAAAATATTTCTATTTTTTACGTCTGTGCAAAGGATTTACTTAAACATTCCCATAATAATTTGGTTTGGATGATAACAAGGATTATGATGATGGTAATTGTGGTAGTGGTAGTGGTGATAAATGCCTAAATGCCTACTACACATCTCAAAATGAATGTTCCTCAGGTACCCTTCTGGGAATTTCCAAAACAGGAATCATCTTGTATCCCAAATATACACCCTACCTATAATTCCGAAGCTCAGAAACTGAGGGTTGTTCTTCCCTCCTCTGCTCAATTCATTCAAGTCATCCAAAGAGTCACCAGTCCTTTACACAATCTGTCTTCGAAAGGTATCTTGGACCAGCTGCCCATATGCATGCCTACAAGCACCGCCTCTGTTTAGACCATCAGCATCTCTCTTTTGAATGTCTGAGTGAACCTGCTAACTGGACTCCCTGAATCCAGCCTCCCCATCCCAGAACAGAATGCTTATTAATCTTTTTCACCCCTGGGTAGAGTGAGCTATGTCAAATGAAATTTGAAAATTTTATACTCCTGCTTAAAATGAAATAATGGTTAAAATCCATAGTCCTTAACATGAATTGCTAGGTTTCATTTGACTCTCTCCCTCTACTCTATCCTCATTCTAGCCCTAGCAAACTGTACTACACTCTCTCAGAGCCCTAGACATCTGAACCTTCAATTACCCCCAATATTACTATTACCACTATTGCTAATGACTACTCTGGCTGCCACTGCTGTTTCTGCTACTACTACTAACTACTACCGCCACCACTCTATTAGTCAGAATCAGGAAAGCCAAATTAACACAGTTTTATTCTCCAAAGCAAAAGTTCAGAAGTAGGGTTTTGAGGGCTCCTATGGCGAACGATGAAATAAAGGATTTACACCCCCTTTTTCTTAAAACTCTACCACCCATTTTATGGTCTAAAATTGTTCCTTAATTTCCAGCCACTATGTCCATATTCCAATTAGCAGGAAGAAATAAAAATTGCTTTCTCCCACATCTCCCACTGGCCAGAATTTATTCACATTATCATTCCTAAGACCTAAGGTAGGTTGGGAAACAACCATAATTTCAGAAGATTATATGCTCAACTGGAAACTTTGGGTTCTTTATTAAAGTGGAAGTGTAGAACATTTATTGGTAAGATAACTAAACATCTCTACAGCTATCCCATATTGAATATTCATTCTAAAACAGACATTTTAATGCATATTTTATATTTATTATCTAAGTTACTCGTCATAACACCTTTCAAGGGGAGATACTATTATCCCCATCTTACAGACGAGGAAACTGAATCTCAAAACATTATATAACTCACCCTATGTCATTCTAGTAAGTGCCAAATATGGAATTCAAACTAAGATTTGACCTCACATTCGATGTTCTTGCCATTATACCAGGTTGCCTCCTCTTTCTTTGTTAAATGTCAAGTCCTGTACCAGGCACTGAGGATACAGAAGTGAAGCTTATGTTCAAAGAGAGCAAATCTGGAAAACTGAGGGATAAAATCAAGACTGCTCCTTTATGGAGTTGGGTAAGTAGATAGGAGTCAGAAAGGGATTCATGGAATGTATGAAGCTCAAACTTGCTGTTCTCTCTGCCTAGAAAATGTCTCTTTCCTGTTTACACAAGCACTGCCCTAAAGCACTGCCCTATTGGCCCAGCCAACTCCTACTCATATGTCAACTGTCAGCTCCGACATCATGAGTCTGGGTTAGGAGTACCTACCATGAGTTCTCTTAGGCCCTATGTACACTTCTATTGCAGTATTTACCTAACCAAATCATAATTCATTTTGCACAGGTGGTATCTCCCAGCACATTGATATCAAGGACTTTTTATATCATTAGCACCTAAGACAGTGCCTTACACATGGAGGTAAATTGTTTTCCATGTGAAAGAACTTTTGGAATATGAGTCATCACAAACGAATTTATATATACGTGTACACACATATACATATATACACATATATGTACACATATACATATACATGTACATATATAAAATACTTTCTTGTACTCCAATGAAATAAAAATATAAATGTTATGTTAGTACATAATTTTAAACTTTATTTTCTTTAACTTTTCTTTAAAATTAAGGAGAATTTTATTTCTTCTGCAGATGCAAACTTAGACCTGGAATATGCTCCAAATTTAGTGGCACAATTAAACCATATTTATTCTCGATAAATGAGGTATTCATAATTGTCTATAAGCTTAATTATCATCTATGCCTAAAGATAAACATCTTCATCTAAATGATTGATTTTAATTTTCTAAAGTTAGAGATACGTTAAAATAACAATATTAATGGAGGATGTAAAAAAGAGTGAAAAAATTATTCACTATCTTCACTCTGTGTGTGTGTGTGTGTGTGTGTGTGTGTGAAAGTATTTGCTGGTACTTTGCATACACAAATTTGTGTTTTGGACAGTTATACATGGCGTTGCTGTTGTTGATTTTAATGCTGGCATCTTCTAAATTCTGAGTTATATTGAGAAAAGTTCTTGCAATAGAGCAAATTGTACTCAGTGTTTCAATATATCTTGACCTTTTAGAAGAGACCCAATTGAAAAAGGATCAGTTCTTGGACAAACTTAATTTCCTAATAAGCTTTGTCTTGTTTCTCTTGAACTTTTTCTACATTTTGATGTTAAAAGGTGTAATTTTGCCCATTACAGATCTAAGATACTTGAGGGAATTATAAGAGCTTTTCCTTTCCTTTCCTTTCCCTTTGTTTCTGTGTTTCCTCATATTGTTTCCTCCCTTCCTTCCTTTCCTTCTTCCCTCATTCCTTCTTTTCTTTCTTTTTTATAACTAAGCAGGCAGAGCTACAGCATTAAGAAATTTTTGCTTTCCAAAATTAAGTTTTTAAAATGAAATAAATTTAAAGTAAGTTTATAGTGCAATATATGACTTACCTTTATTTAAGTAAATATATCTTTATCTAATAATTAACGATGTCCTTTTATTCAAAAGTACCTTTATAACACAGTTTAGGCCCAGCAACAATTTCTTGAGACGGAATTGTTCTCTTTACAGATGAAGACATTAAGGTTCTGAGAGAATATATTTTTGATTGAATTTCCAAAGTTGCGAAGCCATCATCAAACCCTCTTTTTTCAGACAAAAAGTCCAGGGCTCTTTCTAGTCCGTAAAGGCGAATGCATCTTGACTCACATTTTAAGTTCAATACCTGCCACACCCCTTCAGCTTAGCTCAATCAGTGCTAAAAAGAAGCTTTCATGCAGGATGTCTCAGTCATCTTTCTAAAGTTTGTCAAGTTTTATTGTTAGCCTAAACCTCTCATTTTACAGACAAGGAAATTGAGTCTCACAGAGTTACCACTGGCTTGCACCTTGTCTGGCTGTGCTTTTTTCTGGACAAGGAAAACTTGTTATTAGCTGTCGTGGGGGTGAGGGGGATTTTGTGTGGTGCTGGATTACAGAATTTAGCATATGTATCACTTCTCAATCATTACCCGGGTGTTTTTTTTTTTGGCCACACCGTGGGGCATGCAGGATCTTAGCCGCCTAACCAGGGATCGAACCTGAGCCCTCTGCAGTGGAAGCACAGAGTCGTAACCATTAGACCGCCAGGGGAGTCCCTCAATCATTATAATTTTAGAAAACAGTGTATCATGTCAAGTTCCAGGATATTTGCTTCCCTCCATAAACCTGATATGCTCATCATGTACTCTCTCAACTAATTTAGATAAATGCTTATTTCCTAAGCTGACTGTTCTCTACATTAAGTTTAAGAGCTTATTTTCTGAGACCAACATATCACTTACCCGATGAAAAAAGTCATAAATGGAAAAATGTCTTGTATCTGTGCCCTGCAAATGCCTAACCTAAAAATACAAGCATTTCCCTTAATCTGATGCAATCCATTTCCATGAATCTCTCTAATAACAATGATGGCATGCATTCTGCCATTGCATGTGCCAGGCTATTTTTCCTGAATGCTGCCACTCCACTGGGATCAGTAAAGAACGCTATTAAGGAGAAGTGTAGGAAGTTTCAAAAGGAGCCAATATGAGAAAAAAATAACAGTCGATCACTTTGGGAGGTAGGCACATGCTTGTTATAATTATCCATTGTACTTGTCAGTATTATACCGTTTTTGTTTTTTTTTTTAATTAAAGAAGGAAAGAATGGAGAGACATACAACCATGAGGCAGGAGTAAGGATGGGTTCTTATGAGATGACACTACTAAGAAATAAGCCAACAGCCTTGAAATAGGCTTGCAGGTGCCATCAATATCCCTACAGTTCATCTAGACCCTTGCTAATAACCCCAGAGGGGTGGTCCCCACACACAAGTGCTCCAGGTCATCAGTGTGTTTAGCTGGGAGGTATTTTTATCCTAGAAGTCTCAAGCGAGGACCCACTGGGGACCCACATTTATAGGTGTTACAACCCAACTTTTCTGTCTGTGTGTGCATATTTATGTGTGTTTGATGATCAGTCTTCCATAGAGACAAATGTCTTAATAATAATAAAATATTACAGTAATATTAAATCTTTCTATACAGCACAAAGAGCTCACAGAGGCTTGCCTTGATACTGGTCACCTTCTAAGGTCCTAAGCAAGTCACTTCTTTAAAAAAATTAATGATTCTGGAAATCCAGAGGACAGAGCTTAATTTTTGCTGTCATTGTTGTTGTTTTTATATGTTTGCTTTTGTATCAAATTCTTACATTTTAATTCTAACCTTTATTTTATGATAATGTAGATATGGAATTTTAAACTGCTATTAAATCAATCGAACCTCCTATTTTATATTAATTTAAGAATCAATGTCTGACTGGAACTACTCCAGAAATATTTAATTAATCACTATCTTGCTCAAGAGAAACCTTTGTCAGAAATCATTGATTTAGTATAACATTAAATGATGAAAAGGGAAACCTCGCACAGAGAACGTTCCACTACAAGCTTTAAAGATTCTGTTTTCTCTGAGAAGACAAATAGGGAGGTCTAATCAATTTCAGAAAGTTGAAAATTTTAACCATAGGTGAAATTATACTTGGAAATTTTTTTTTGCTGCTGTTGAAATAAATTCAGCCAAAGGAAATTCCAATAAAAAGAAAAAATTAATTCTAGAAAACATAGTAGAAAACAAGCCCAAAGGCTATGTTCTCATTCAGTCTTATTTAATCAGTTATTACATATAAAAAACAAAGAAATAAACAAACATATAACATTGATCAAGCCTTTCCTTTATTTTTTCCAGCTTTATTGAGATACAGTTGACATATAACGTTGTACAAGTTTAAGGTGTACAAGGTGATGATTTCATACACTTATATATTGCAAAATGATTACCAAGGTACAGTTAGTTAACACTTCCATCACCTCACATAATTACCATTTCTCCTTTGTGGTGAGAAGACTTAAGATTTACTCTCTTAGCCACTTTCAAGTATACAATACAGTATTGACTATAGTTACCATAATGTATATCTCCAGAATTTATTCATCTTATAACTAGAAGTTTGCACCCTTTGACCATCTTCACCCCTTCCACCCCTCTTCCCATCCCTGTCCTTGGCAACCACTCATCTACACTTTGTTTCCATGAGCTTGTTTCTTTTAGATTTCACATATAAGTGAGATCATGCAGTATTCATCTTTCTCTGTCTGACTTATTTCATTTAGCATAACATGCACAAGGTCCATTCATGTTGTCGAAAATGGCAGGATTTTCTTCTTAGTTTATGGCTGAATAAAATTCCACTGTGTATATGTACCACATTTTGCTTATCTATTCATCTGTCCCCAGTTAGTTTGTTTCCATGTCTTGGCTATTGTGGATAATGCTGCCATGAACTCGAGGGTGCAGATCCTTTGAGATCCTGTTTTCACTTCCTGCAGATATGTACCCAGAAGTAGAATTACTGGATTATATGGTAGTTCTATTTTTAATTTTTTGAGGAATCTCCATACTGGTTTCCAGAGTGGCTGCACCAATTTATCTTCCCAACAGTGCACAGTGGTTCCTGTTTCTCTACATCATCACCATTACTTGTTATCTCTTGTCTTTCTGATGATAGCCATTCTAACAGGTGTAAAGTGGTACTTCATTGTGGTTTTGATTTGCATTTCCCTGATGATTAGTGATGTTGAGCACCTTTTCATGTACCTGTTGGCCATTTGTATGTCTTCTTTGGAGAAATGTTTATTCAGTTTCTCTGCCCATTTTTTATTGGATTGTTTATTTTTTGCTATTGATTTGTATGAGTTCCTTATATATTTTGCATGTTAACCCTTTATTAGGTGATTTGCAAATTTTTTCTCCCATTCAGTAGTTTGCCTTTCCATTTGTTGATGGTCTCTTTTGCAGTGCAAAAGCTGTTCCTTTGTTAAGTGTGGAGATTTGCTGCTCTCCTATCTCTATGGTGAGAATCTCAAGGCAGACTCTTGCTCAGGAATTACACTGTAACTATGACCAAAAGTCATAACTGTAAATCTAAAGTGTAGTCCAAACATAAAATCCATGAAAGTCCACAGTTTTATGGTATAAATATGTTCGTAACTCTAAGGCACAGCTAAGATCTTCAAGGGGGTTCAGTGGCTCCTTTTTGTTTTGTTTTGTTTGTTCTTGAATGTAATCAAAAGTCTTTGGTTACATGAATAAACTACACTGTGTCCTCCAGATTCAAATAGCTCATTCCAACCAAAATTTAAATGCAAGGAACTCTGAAATTGAATTCATCAGTGGATCTTCAAAATAATACCAATAAAAACAACAATAATAAAGTCCTTTAAGAAGATTGTTCTACTTAAAATTTTTATAATAACAGATAAGCAAATTCACTTAAAGATTGCTAAGTGTTTTAGAAAAGTCTCTATGCTTAGGATGAATTTAACCAAATGGTAACTATTGCCTGTTAAGTGAAGAATAGTATGTTAATTATAATGATAACAACAGCTAAAATTTATTGATGTCTTAATTTATGCTAGGCATTATATTAAGAAACTGACATGGATTATGTAATTTAATGAAATAGCTCTATGAGGTAGTACACCTAAGAGCTACAATCATTAAACCCATTTTAAGTGAAGGAAACAGAAACTTAGAGAAGTAAAATAATTTGCCCAAGATCACATAAGATGGTGGAGTTAGCATGTGTGCCTGAAGAAGTCTGGAACCCACATGTGTACCTGCTTTCATCCTAAGCAAAATGGGTTTATCATTAAAATGCACTGAGTACTTATATACCAAGTATAATTTTACTAAATACTTTATACTGGTCAAGCTAAGAGGGAAAAAATACGTAGAACTTTAATTACACCTTGCCCACCAAAGCTCTAGTTGTAAGAGTTTTGGAAGTAAAAACACCTGCCACTCTTTTGCTTTGTGTTATTGGGCCTGCAAGCTACATTTGGAATCACAAGGTATGTAATTGTCCGGTGTCTTTTGTGTTTGTTTGTTTTAAGAGCCCAATCAAGTTACTCAGCATTCCACCATTCAGGGCTCTGAACAGTGGGTGTAGGCTGGCATCAGCTACACTCACATTCTCTGATAAGTGCACAACTGCTCTTTGAGAATATTTCTGACCTTAGGGAGGAAATCTTCCCCACTTTTGAACTCCAGGAGTCCATGTTACTTGCAACTTTTGCTTAATGGTAACAATTAGTTCCACTGTTATTTTAAATACACAGGCTACCCTAGCCTTTAAAAGTGTTCAAGACCCCAAATCACATTTTTAAAAAATATAAAACACAACAATAAACTAGTTAAACTTTAATATAAAGTCCCATTGTGTTGTTTAAACACTAGAAAGTCTTATTTTTGTTAGTACATTTTAAAAATATTTAAAAGCTGACTATTACTGCTTCAAAAATTCTACCAATGTCTATAGGGCAGTGTTATATTATTTTAAAAGAAGACAATAGTGTGCAGGATCCAACCTGGAGTTCTTTTTTTTTTTTTTTCTGAGAAGTATAATACATTTTTTGCTGAAGCCAAGGTAAAAGGGAAACTTCTTTTGTTAATTGGTGAAACACAAATTGTATCATATGTGAATATAAGTGTTTAAATATCATTTTTTAAATGCAATAAAATACTTAGGAATAAACCTGACCAAAGAGGTGAAACACTTGTATTGAAGATAATACAAAGAAATGGAAAGATATCCCATGCTCTTGGATTGGAAGAATTAATATTGTTAAAATGGCCATACTACCCAAAGCAATCTACAGATTTAATGCGATCCTTATCAAATTACCCATGACTTTTTTCACAGAACTAAGACAAATAATCCTAAAATTTATATGAAACCATAAAAGACTCAGAATTGCCAAAGCAATCCTGAGGAAAAAGAACAAAGCTGGAGGCGTAACGCTCCCAGACTTCAGACTGTACTACAACGCTACAGTAATCCAACAGCATGGTATTGGCACAAAAATAGACATATAGATCAATGGGACAGAATAGAGAGCCCAGAAATAAATCCATATACCTATGGACAATTAATCTTCAGCAAAGGAGGCAAGAATATACAATGGGGAAAAGACAGTCTCTTTAGCAAGTGGTGTTGGGAAAGTTGGACAGCTGCATGTAAATCAACGAAGTTAGAACACACCCTCACACTATACACAAAAATAAATTCAAAATGCCTTAAATACTTTAATATAAGACATGACACCCTAAAACTCCTAGAAGAGAACATAGGTAAAACATTCTCTGACAAAAATCATACCAATGTTTTCTTAGGTCAGTCTCCCAAGGCAATAGAAATAAAAGCAAAAATAAACAAATGGACCTAATCAAACTTACAAGCTTTTGCACAGCAGAGGAAACCATAAACAAAACAAAAAGACAATCTACAGAATGGGAGAAAATATTTGCAAATGATGCAACCAAAAAGGAATTAATTTCCAAAATATACAAACAGTTCATACAACTCAATAACAAAAAAAAAAACTAACCCAATCAAAAAATGGGCAGAAGAACTAATTAGACACTTCTCCAAAGAAGACATATAGTTGGGCAACAGGTACATGAAAAGATGCTCAGCATCACTAATTATTATAGAAATACAAATCAAAATTACAATGAGGTACACCTCATTACCAGTCAGAATGGCCATCGTTAAAAAGTCTACAAATAACAAATTCTGGAGAGGGTGTGGAGAAAAGGGAACCCTCTTGCACTGTTGGTGGGAATGTAAATTAGTGCAGCCACTATAGAGATCAGTATGGAGTTTCCTTAAAAAACTAAAAATAGAGTTACCATATGATCCTACAATCTCACTCCTGGGCATATATCCAAAGAAAACTCTAATTCAAAAAGATACATGCACCCCAATGTTCATTGCAGCACTATTTACAATAGCCAAGACATGGAAACAACCTAGATATCCGCTGACAGATGAATGAATAAAGAAGATGTGAGATACACACACACACACACACACACACACACAGGAATACTACTCGGCTATAAAAAAAAATGAAATAAGGCCATTTGCAGCAACATGGATGGACCTAGAGTTTATCATACTAAGTGAAGTAATACAGAAAGAGAAAGACAAATACCGTATGATATTACTTATATGTGGAATCTAAAATATGATACAAATGACTTATTTACAAAGCAGAAACAAACTCACAAACATAGAAAACAAACTTATGGTTACCAAAGGGGAAAGGGAGTGGGGGAGGGATAAATTAGGCATTTGTAATTAGCAGATCAACAAGGTCCTACTGTATAGCACAGGGAACTATATTTAATATCCTATAATAAAACAGTGGAAAAGAATATGAAAAAGAATATATATACATGTATAACCGAATCATTTTGCTGTACATCAGAAACTAACACAACACTGTAGATCAACTATACGTCAATAAAATTTTTTTAGTCTGTAATACAGAGTGAACTAAGTCCGAGAGAGAAAAACAAACACCGTATGCTAACCCACATATATGGAATCTAAAAAAATGGTAGTGATGAACCTAGTGTCAGGGCAGGAATAAAGATGCAGATGTAGAGAATGGACTTGAGGACACGGTGGGAGGAAGGGGAAGCTGGGACGAAGTGAGAGAATAGCACTGACATATATACACTACCAAATGTAAAATGGATGGCTAGTGGGAAGCAGCTGCATAGCACAGGGAGATCAGCTCGATGCTCTGTGACCACCTAGAGGGGTGGGATAGGGACGCTGGGAGGGAGGCTCAAGAGGGAGGAGATATGGGGATATATGTATACATATAGCTGATTCACTTTGTTGTACAGCAGA
The DNA here is from genome assembly GCF_009873245.2 of Balaenoptera musculus. Lineage (NCBI taxonomy): Eukaryota > Metazoa > Chordata > Mammalia > Artiodactyla > Balaenopteridae > Balaenoptera > Balaenoptera musculus. The sequence continues at coordinate 13,842,178 of NC_045794.1, read as the reverse complement.
AACTAACACAACATTGTAAAGCAATTATACTCCAATAAATATTCTTAAAAAATCAACAATTTTAGGACTATTAATTTTCTTAGTCAGCTGTTCTCTAGAACATAAATAATTGACTTGAGAGAGTTGTCCATATGGAGTTTGAGCTGTAGCTGAATAATTACCCTCTATTTATTGATGGTAAGTATTTTATCTTTTCTTTGAGTACAAGGTACTTTACTAAGGTTTAGCTAGAAGTAATGGGTAAGCAATGGGTAACGAATACACAGGTACTCTTGAAAAGGTTAGAATAATGCCTAAATTATAACTGATTCTGCTTCCTTTTGCTAAATCTTCCAAAAGCAAGATACATTTTATTTGTTACTATTTTAATATTTATTAATTTATTCATTCATTTGATAAATATTGATTGAGTGCCTGATATATGACAGGTATTGCTCTAGGCACTAGAAATGCATGAGTGAACAAAATAAGCCAAAATTCCTGATCTCATGGAACTTACATTTTAGAGGAGTAACACAGATATTTTAAAAGATAAATGAAAAAGTAAATCATAGGACATTTTGTTAGCTGACAAGTGGCAAGGGGAAACATAACACAGGAGAGGGACACAAGGAACAAATATTGGAGAAGGTCGAGATGCTGTTTTAAAAAGCTGATAAACACAGATTTAGAGAACAAACGTATGGACCAAGGGGGGAAAGTGGCAGGGGGCATGCAGGGATGAATTGGGAGATTGGGATTGACATATATACACTAATATGTATAAAATGGATAACTAATAAGAACCTGATGTATAAAAAATAAATAAATAAAAATGTAAAAGAAAAAAAAAAAGCTAGCAAAGAAAGTCCTTTCCGAAATAGTGACATTTGAGCAGAGAACTGAAGGAAATGAGAGAGAGACTCATTTAGACTCCTGAAGGAAGAGGCTCCAGAAAGTTTTTATTTTACATGGTGACATTGGTCTAAGTTACTTCACCTAAAGAAATTTTATATTCACTTCTTTTTTTCAAGAGGGTTAAAATTAGGAATGTGAAGTAACATATGAATCCTTTAAACTATGAATTTCTTGATGACAGGAACAATGTCTTACTCATTTTTTTCTATCCTCAGAATCTGGCCCAGTGCCTGGCATAATAAATGCTCATTGAAAGCAGCAAGGAAGAGAGATGGAAAAGAAAAAAATATATATATATATGTATATATATATATACACACAGACAAAAATACACAATAATTTTGCTTTCAATCCAGTTTCCCTACTTCATTTTTTAAATTATATTTTCTAAGAATCATATTTTACATAATCAACATGATAACCTATTTAGTTTAATTTTTATTTTAATAAATCAAATATCTTAAAAGATAATAAAAGTGTCATCATCCAAAATCACTTGTTTTTTCTCTATTTCCCCCATAGTCCTTAGTTTATTTTAATCCCTTGAGTATTCACTAGATGCTAAGAGTGTGTACATCTCTACCAAATCCCCATATCTGCTTCCTTCATTGCTCTTATCACAATCTAAAATATCTTGTTTACACATGTATTGTGTTGTCTGTCTTCCTGGCTACAATGGAAATATCAAGAGGGGATGCATCTTGTCTATCATATTAAATCCTGTACTCTAAGGACCTTGCACATAGTAGATACACAATGGATATATCTGGAAGGAAAGACGGAGGGAAGGAAGGAAGGAAAGAAGGAAGGGAGGGAGGGAGGGAGGGAGGGTGGAAGGAAGGGAGGAAAGGTTTTAAAAACAAAAGGTAACAATATATCTGTATATGCCCTGGAAGCTTTATTTTCTTTGTAGACTATTAAAATTTATTCAGTCTTTCAAAGAATAGGTTCTTAAGTGATGTTTTAATATGCATGATTGGCCAAAGCCCAGTTGCATAACAAAAGATGGTTACATGTTTTTCTCAAAGTGTGCACCCCTATAGGCTTTCATGCCTAATAAGGGTACAGAGTAGTTCATCCCTTAAGTTGCATTAAAAAAGGCAATTTACAGAGATCCATTAGTATAAACAAGCTTGGGAAAAATGAATTGATTAGTGACTTTGTAATCCTTTTTTGAATTGTTGAGATATGTAATAAAGACATTAGTAATGTGGAATATAAGTAACTATGTAGCTCTAATCCAGCAAATTTGTTTTGTTGATACCTTTAATCAATACTTTATTATCTTTCCACATTGGTCTTATTTTTTTAATCTACCACCATCATTTTTCAATATCATTACAATCATTCATTTGTTGAGATATTTTTATATTTTATCACTCGAAAGAAAATCAATCCACAATCTTTATTAAAGACATACTATGTGCAAGGAGCTATGTGAGGAAGAGGTTATCAGTATTTGAAACATAGCTAGTTCTCAATTTAGGAAATTTAGAACCATCTCCATAGTATGAATTAATCATAAGCAGCAAGTTAGTAAACAGTCAAGTGATAAAGACTTTGTGGTTTTCAGTTGGGAAGTTATCAGGATTAGAAATTTAGAAACAAAGCATATGAGGAGAAAATTTCATGTACTGGGAAACAGAAAAATCAGAAGCACAAATAAGAGAAAGTTTCAGATATTTTCTTGAACAGAATATAGAGTAATGGATAGGGGGAATATTTGAAGATGAAATCAGAAATTGGGTTGCAGTTAGTTTAAGGGGATCCATAATGGTTGAGTAAAAGATTTTAACTACATGCAATGGCATAAAATCCAAATAACTTCATAAAAATAATGACTTACAATTCCAAACTATACTATGTGAATGAACAAGAGTAAAGTGGAAACTGAAGTACAAGTCTCTAAATGACTTTCACTTCTCAACAGTTTAAGAAAAAATTCAACAAACAAATCAAATTGAAAGTGAACACTATACCCAATAAAAAATTTGTCTTAAATTTATATAGCACTTTACCATCTAAGAGCTGATAGTTATAACTAAGAAATATTCACTCTGTGCAAGCCCCATACTCTTACGTGTTTATGCCTGTGTGTAAACATATACATGTGATCATTCTTCACTATAAAGTAGATATTAGTAACATATTGTGCTATGCTATAACACACTTCTGAAAAATGAACATATTTCTTCTAAATATGAAGAAAAGAGCTAAGATGTTAGCAAATTTCATCTGTGCACATATATAAATATGAGTTTTAAAACTGGTGGCGGGAGAAGGGAAAAGGGAGGAAGACAAATAATGTTTCCTGACTACCTACTGTATATGATTCACTGTGCTGGATGCCTTATAGATGGGACTTTCAGGTACTATTCCAGGGATCAGAAACCCACGATCATGCAGTAAGGAGGTTTGTACTGCTCCTTTACTCCAGCAATGTGCACTTGGTCCAGACTCCAGGCATAATTTCCCTTCCCACAGCGAGCCATGTGTCGGTATATATGAATGCTGGAGACATTAGGATGGCAAAGCTTTACCCACCTAATGAAATGGGTAAAGTAAACTGTATTATGAAGGTTGATTATGCTTTGTCATGTTGAGGGAACCTTTAAGTCAGACCAGTTAATTACAGTTTGTGAGAGTCAGCTGTATGTCTTTGGGTCCAATCTTTTGTCCTGGCATTTGTGAGGGCATTCAAATTGACCATCAGTTAAAATGAGTCTTGTCTAATTGACAAATGTTAGCCCTTAGGGGCCAAGGGTATCTGTCCAAGCCTGAGTGAAAACACAATGGGGGGAAATCCCTGGGTTTCCATTTCTGGCAGTTGGATCTTTCTCTAGGCAAGTAACAAAAACTGACTGTGTCTGGAGAATCTTATCAACACAGACGATTGCTCTTACATGACAGATGAGAAAATACAGGGACTTGAGGAGGAAAGTTATTATTAATGTGAAATCAGAGTCAGTCAAATTCTTGGGTTCTGTCCTCCAGGACAATTTCATTTCTTCTCTAAATTCTACCACTTCAATACTTGTCTTTCTCCATTCTAGATTGTAATCCTGAGCCCTTCTTTCAGGCTGTAACTGTCTAAAGGAAAGCTCTGTGCAGATGGCCCAAAAGCAACTCAGACTTACATGTTCAACAACAGACTTGGTATCAGCCTTCTGGGGGGAAAATCTAGTTTCCCTGTGTCCCTAGGTTGGTGCCTTGAAGGACTCCCCACCCATTACCCAAGGTGGAAACCTGAGAGTCATATTAAGCTAATCCCCATTTCTCATTTGCTACTTTCAATCATTCCCTAATCCTGTCAATTTTATGTCTTCAACTCAATATTTTTCCCCCTCCATTTAATGTTTAAGTTTAATATCCTTACTCCAAAAAAACCTGTTTTTAAGATCTCTACTCTCTGGAACGCCTCCTTTCTCTCTTTATTCCCCTCTAATTTCATTTTTTTCTTCCTCAGCTCAAAAGCCCTGATTGCAATAATTCTTTTAATAGCATTCTCCCTCCCTTTCCCAAAAATATCCCTTCTATTTTTCCTGCAAACCCCAAAACCAATCAATCTGATTGATCATTCACTTTGAGTAGTGCTGGGGGGATTTAATCAAATGGACTAATGCTGTGATAAATCCCTAAATCTATGGCCTCCCAATGCACTGGCTTGTCAATACTTTTATACTTTCATGATCACCTCTCTCTCTCTCTCTCCCTCTCTCTCTCTCTTTCTTGCTCTCTCTTAAATATTTATTTGTGCATTTTACTACTGTTCACAAGGCTTTGACCCCATACCCTAACTCCTCACCAAAAGGAGCCCTTGTTTTCAATTCACCAGGAAAAAAATTGTATATATATATCTTATTAACTAGAGGCCCCTTCAAGTTCTCACCTTTCCTAGAAACTTATCTATATACATAATCAAACTAATTCCTTTTCTTTCTCCTTATATGAAACACTGTTCCACATCTTACATAGTCACATGGATTTGAATACCACTTACAGACTGATCAATCCCCAAATTGTATCATCTCCAAACTCACCATCTCCAAACTCACCCTTGGATTTCTATTCCAGTGTGTCCTCTGGACCACTTATCTTCCTCACCTCACTCAATAGCACCAAACCCAGGAATTAGCTTTAGTTCCTTTCTTACCCTCAATCCATAACACTCCATCAGCAAGCCCCATATATACTGAACCCATTCATTTCTCTGTCTCCATGACAGCCAGACTCAGTGTACTCCATCTTTCACCTAGAATACTCTGACAATGATCTCCTACCTCATTTTGCTGTTTTTACTGTGATTCCTTCTACTTCCTTCTCCGTATGACAACAAAATGATATTGAAACTCAGACATGATTTATGCCACCTTTCAGTGGCTGTCCATTGATAAAATCAAACTTCATGATGACGGCTTATAAGGCCCTGTGTGATCAGGCCCCTACTTACCTCTTTTTTCAGTTCCTCAAACTTACCAGTGTCTTTCCTACCACAGAAACTTGGCAAATGCTAAGGAATGTATTATGACTTTGTTAAATTAACATTTCTTAAGGGGAGCACAAACTGACAGATGATGAGTCCGGTTCAACAATAAACCACAAAAGAAAGTGAAATAGAGAAGTCTACTACTCACAGGTCCTGGAAGAGGTACATAGCACACCTCAAGGGGTCACATGGGAAGGTCAAGGCAGAGTGCAGACGGAGAAAGCAACAGCACCTTGGGTACACGCTTTATTAGGGTCTGTGGGTGGAGTGCTTTGGGCTGCCCCGGGTAAGGCCAAAGTGGTCAACTCAAACCAAAAGTGTGGGTTTGGTAACCTCCAGGGAGGTCTTATCTATAAGATGCACAGGGAAGGCCTTGGGAGGTTGTGGAGACTGTTGATCACGAGGACCACTGGGGAAGTCATATCAGGAACTTTCATTTTCTTGCAACTCTGAGGGCTGTTATCTAGGTCATGTGCTTGCATGAGAAGGCTAGTGTTAGTTTAAAGTCTCTGAAGGCCACTTGGCCAAACAAAACAGATGCCAAGGTAGCAATACCATGGAATAGCTAGCTAAACTCTCAAAGTCTTTTTCCTAGCATAGCTTTCACTGCTTTTCACATACATTACTTGTTCTTTCTGTCCTTCATATCTCAGCTTAAATGTCATTTTCTCAGAGAGAGATTTTCCCTGATCACTCAGTCACTCACCTTCTCCATCCATACCCCACCCAATTATTTTCCATTTTAGCCCTTTGTTTCTTTCTTCATAGCACCCATCACCATTTGTTATAAGCTTTGTTGGCATCCCATAGTGCACTGCTCCATGAAGGCAAAGTCCATGTCTCCCTGGTTCCCAACTGTATCCCCCGAACCTAGCTCAGAGCCTGGGACAAGGTGAGAGCTTTAATAAATGTCTATTAAATGACCGACTGACTTAATCAATCTACAAGGCTAATCCCATCACCTGTGCTCTAGAAATCACTCCCCTCATCTTTTGGGACCTTGCTCCAATTGATAACCCCCTCTTCTATTTTCAACTTCCGGTCATCCAAACGGATATTCATATCTGAGCAGACTTCCCACGTGGGTCCACGCCTGCCAAAGCTGCCTTGAGTGTTAGATACATCTCCCCAGCCATAGTCATTAGCGGATTCTTTTGGCTCTTGTATTAAGCCATGTTGTCCAAATTACGCACTATCGTAATAACGACAGTAGTTTTGCCCCCTTATACCGCTGCTCTCTTTTATCTCATTTGTTCAGAAACCAGCAAATTCTTTTATACTTGAATTCCCCATTGGGTTTTCAATTTTAAATACTCAAAAATAAAACCCTGGACCCAAATAACTCCTCCTCGTGTATCTCCTGTCTCCCTCTACCATTCTGCCAATCCCCAAAAGTAGAAATCTTGAAATTGTTCTGAATTTCTCCCCATTCCATCAGCCAGCACATTCTATTCACTGTACCTTCTAAATACCTCCTCTGTGCACTACTTTATACTTCAGCCCTCTCTATTTTTACCCTCTTAAGTTTGCTCTTTGTTTCACCCTCTCTTTATTCTTCCCCCCTTAAAAGAAAAAAAAAAAAGTCTGATCAAGAGACTCCTCGCATTTAAATTTTTAATGGCTCCCCACTGCTTTAAATGTGTACGTCAAATCTATACTGTGGCATATGAGATCATCTTTCATTATTTAGCTCCCACTCATTTTCTCACCTTATATTCTGATCACCTCTCCGTAAGAACTCTTAACTCTGGTCAGGTTGCATTACCAGAGGTTCTCTGAAACCACTATGCTTTCAGAGCCTGTACAACCTTGGGCAACTGGCAAACTAGGGAGTCATCCATCAAGATTCAGGTCAAATATTACCTTTTCTATGAAACCCTCTCTGAATTCTTGTCCTTCTTATCCCTGGAAATGCATTATTTGTATACCTTATATATTTACAGCAACTGTTGAGTTCTGCTCTTACTAGACTGTGGGTCCTTAGAAACCTGGAATATTTATTATCTTCACAAGCTTTTTTCACAGCATTTAGCACACAGTAATTATTCAGTTAATGCTTGCCAAACTGATCAATAAATGAGGGAAGATCGCAGAGCAATTAAAACCTACTCCTTGCATGTTGAAGATATGTTTGAGTTAGAGGCTGGCACCTACTGTGAAGACCCAGGAACCCTGCAGATGGTAGGGAAAGAGAGGGAGCTTCAGAGCAAGACACACATGAACTTCAATCAATGCCAGCTCAGCAAAGTACCACCCTACAGCAGTCTGACCTTGGGCAACCTCTTTAAGCTGCTGTTCTTAATCTACCTACCAAGAATAATGGTACCTTCTTTGTAGACTTATCTAAGGATTAGATAATTAAGTGTGTAAGCATTTAACACAGTGCCTGGCACATATAAAGATTCAATAACTGCAAAAGCGACTATTGGAAAATATCCCTGTAATGCTGTCAGTCTGGTTAATATGTATACCCCATTGCTCCCACAGTAGATATATAACTAACATGAATAATGAGTGAATTATCACTGCTGTAAAGACAAGGTCGCCAATGAACACTATTTG
>NC_045794.1:13731733-13829233 GCF_009873245.2 Balaenoptera musculus | reverse complement strand
ACTCAACACATAACCAGTGGAGCTCTATGATCTGTATTCATTGGCTTGAGGTACATTATAAACAATATATACAGTTTCTGAGCATCTACATCCAAAAATAGGTGAGGGAAGAGGGGAAATAAGTCATTAATTTTAATAAGAAATGAGAGATGTGCTTTAACTTTTACTTATTTAATTAAAGGAATAGGTATTTATACTATGAAAAAGAAGTTCAGCTACCTGGAAAATGAAATGTCTTCAATTTATGTTCAAGAACATGGGGGAAGCAACATTCTTCCAATATTCTTTCAAGTTATTTAACATTTTCTAAGTACCTACAGAGTGAGGAATCACTGCAGTGTTCTTTATAACTAGGCTTGCTTACATTATGTTCAGTTATTAACTCATTTTGTTTGATAAAATCATTTCAAATATTAAGAGAAATGATTGATTTCTTGATACAGTAGTCCCTCAGTATCCATGGGGGATTGGTTCCAAGATCCTCACAGGTACCAAAATCTGCTGACGCTCAAGTCCCTTATGTAAAAATGGTGTACTATTTGCATATAACCTATGCACATCCTCCCGTATCCTTTAAATCATCTATAGATTACTTATAGTACCTAATAAAATGTAAATGCTATGTAAATAGTTGTAAATACAATGTAATGCTTTGTAAATAGTTGCTGGCATGTGGAAAATTCAAGCTTTGTGTTTTGGAACTTTCTGGATTTTTTTTTTTTTTTTGATCCACAATTGGTTGAATCTGCAGACCATAACCCATGGATGCAGAACCCATGGATACAGAAAGCCAGCTGTAATTTCCTTTATCAGCAATTATTTTGAGTAGATGACCACAAAACTAGTTTTGAGAAAGAGAAGCAAAAAAATAAAACAAACAATATAGGTGGCTCAAAAGTAATTATCAAAAATAGTCAACAGTTAAATCTTTCAGTAGACAATCTATGCTATAGATCATTCTTCATATTTTTTGGGTTGATTGCTGGGATAAAAGATACAATAACATCCTTGATGGTAATTAGAGATAAGCAAGAAAGGCAAGCACTGATGCAAGTAGGATATCTGAATACATGTGGTTCATTCAACAACTATTTAATGAGTGTAAAATATGCACCAGCCACAGTGAAGCATTAAGGATATGGTGTATAAGTCCCTGGTACTACAGACTATGACTCAAGTGTGTATAAGAGCTGCATTGCTAAGAGCCAGCTGGAGGAGTAAAAGGGCCAAATCTTGAAGGGCTTTTATGCCAACTAAGGTATTTATCCTAACAGTAATGAGGCATCATGAAATACTTTTAAAGTGGCAAATTTTTGATGGATTACTCTAGTGGAAGTGTGAAGAAAGAACTGGAGAGAAACAAGACTGAATGCACAAAGGCCAGCTGGAATAATATAATTTAGGGTAATTTTAGGAGGAATTAGAGGATTATTTGCACCTTTCGCTAAACCACAGAGTCTAGCATCCCCCTACTATAAGATTGTAATGGCCTTCCACTCTACGTTTTCAACCTGTTAAGCATAGCCTCCCCATACCTTTATTCACTTGGTCCTAGAATTCTTTTCAACTGTCTCCAAAATGATACATAAAATTCATGTTTTTCTAAGTATTTGTTTGCTGCTGGACACTGGAAAGATGCACAAATACCAATATGTCTAGGAAAGTCCAGTGGTAGAGTGTCACAAAATCCCAAGAGCTCACAGCAGGAGATAAGAGCCTATTCCTATAAAAGTCACATGTTTCCAGGACAAGGTGATTTATGTCACAAATTTTGAAATTGCTAATTTCTTGTAGCTCACTTAGGTTTTGAAAAAACTAACTCCTTTGAGGTAGGCCTGATGCATCAGATTACCTGTCTCACATGTGTCGCCTTAGCTGCATGAAGATACTAAAATCAATCAAGTTAATCCATGTCAGACTGGTCTTTTTCTTATTTTAAGTTACTTGAAGATGCCCCAAAATCACAATAATTCATAAGAATCCTGGTTCTGGTAACAAATTACAATGATTCTGGCAAGAGATAATGGTGACCTGAATTTAGGCAGTGAAAAATGGGGATGGACAACGATTTAAGGGGTAACAAAATAGGATGGTTACTTGAAGATGTATTAGATCTAGGGATAAGGAAGGCGCAATGACTCATTCTTATGTTCATTTATTCATTCAACAAATATTTACTGAGTGCTGAAATAGGAGTGCTTAAATACTGAGGCCAGATTGAGGCTTGACATACAATGGTGAAAATATGGATATGGTCCTTGCCTTCTGGAGCTTCTATTCTAGTTGGGGAAGAGGACAGTAGAGGAGAAGGGAGCAGAAAGAAAACAATAAATTAATAAAAACAACCAAAAAAAAAAAAAGATAGCTGAATCATTTTAATTGATGCCAGGAGGGAAACTAAAAGGATATTGTAAACAAGAATCACTTGGAAAGAGGCTACTTTATAAAGTCAAGTACAAACCCTCAGAGGAGATGATGGAGCTGAGAGCTGAAGAATGGGGAAGAAATACTCATGCAATGAGACAGAGGAAGAGTGTTCAGAGCAGATTTCTAAGATCCTAAAGGGAGAAAAATATTGATATAACTGACGCACAGAAAGGTGGCTGGGGAGACTAGAACATAGTGAGCAAGGGAGAAAGTAATGTGAGCTGATGTTAAAAGATCAAGGTGGAAGTAATCAGGTAGATCTTTCTAGTTTTATAAGCCACGGTAAGGACTTTGAAGTTTTTATAACAGCAGAGCTATTGGAGAAAAAAAAAAAAATGACGTGATTAATTTACCTTTTTAAAGGATTACTCTGATATCGGTGGATAGACTGCTTTGGAAGGGAGCAGTAACAGAAGCAGAGAGCCAAGTTAGAAAGCTCTTGCAGGAGACCAGGAAAGAGATGAAGGTGGTGGTGGCAGAGATGAAGTCAGAAGATCCCAGATATATGTTAGTATTAGAATGGAATGGTCTAAGGTGTGAAGGAAAAAAGGAATTAAGCAGAATTACATTTCGCCATTTATTGAGAAGGCCACGACTAGAGAGGGAATCAGTGGAAAGCAAGATTCAAAGTTCTATTTGGGTCATGTAGTTTGAAATTCCCAACAGACATCATCTGTGGAAGTTAGGTAGGAAGTTGATTATATGAGCGTGGAGCAGAGAGGAGAGTTGTGGCCTAGAGGTAGAGATCAGGGAGTCATCAACAAACAGAATACTTGAAGCCAAAGGGCTGAATGAGAGATTGGTTCAAGATGGTGGAATAAAAGGACGTGCTCTCACTCCCTCTTGTAAGAACACCAGAATCACAACTAACTGCAGAACAGTCATCGACAGGAAGACACTGGAACTCAACAAAAAAGATACCCCACATCCAAATACAAAGGAGAAGCCACAATGAGACGGTAGGAGGGGTGCAATCACAATAAAATCAAATCCCATAACTGCTGGATAGGTGACTCACAAAATGGAGAACACTTATACCACAGACATCCACCAACTGGAGTGAAAGTTCTGAGCCCCACGTCAGGCTTCCAAACCTGGGGGTCTGGAAATGGGAGGAGGAATTCCTAGAGAATCAGACTTTGAAGGCTAGCGGGATTTGATTGCAGGACTTCGATAGGACTGGGGGAAACAGAGACTCCACTCTTGGAGAGCACACACAAAGTAGTGTGCCCATTGGGACCCAGGGGAAGGAGCAGTCACCCCAGGGGAGACTGAACCAGACCTACCTGCTAGTGTTGGAGGGTCTCCTGCAGAGGCAGGGGGTAGCTCTGTATCACCGTGAGGACAAGGACACAGGCAACAGAAGTTCTGGGAAGTACTCCATGGCGTGAGCCCTCCCAGAGTCCACCATTAGCCCCATCAAAGAGTCTGGGTAACCTCCAATGTTGGGTTGCCTCAGGCCAAACAACCAACAGGGAGGGAACCCAGCCCCACCCAACAGCAGTCAGGCGGATTAAAGTTTTACTGAGCTCTGCCCACCAGAGCAACATCCAGCTCTACCCACCACTAGTCCCTCCCATCAGGAAACTTGTACAAGCCTCTTAGAGAGCCTCATCCACCAGAGGGCAGACAGCAGAAGCAAGAAGAACTACAATCCTGCAGCCTGTGGAACAAAAACCACATTCACAGAAAGATAGACAAGATGAAAAGGCAGAGGGCTATGTACCAGATGAAGGAACAAGATAAACCCCAGAAAAACAACTAAATGAAGTGGAGATAGGCAACCTCCCAGAGAAAGAATCCAGTATAAGGATAGTGAAGATGATCCAGGACCTCAGAAAAAGAATGGAGGCAAAGATGGAGAAGATGTAAGAAATGTTTAATAAAGACCTAGAAGAATTAAAGAACAAGCAAACAGAGATGAACAATAAAATAACTGAAATGAAAACTACACTAGAAAGAATCAATAGAAGAATAACTGAGGCAGAAGAACGGGTAAGTGACCTGGAAGAGAGAATGGTGGAATTCACTGCCAAGGAACAGAAGAAAGAAAAAAGAATGAAAAGAAATGAAGACAGCCTAAGAGACCGCTGGGACAACATTAAATGCAACAACATTCACATTATAGGGGTCCCAGAAGGAGAAGAGAGAGAGAAATGCCCCAAGAAAATATTTGAAGAGATTATAGTCAAAAACTTCCCTAACATGGGAAAGGAAATACCCACCCAAGTCCAGGAAGCGCAGAGAGTCCCATACAGGATAAACCAAAAGAGAAACATGCCAAGACACATGGTAATCAAATTGGCAAAAATTAAAGACAAAGAAAAATTATTGAAAGCAGCAAGGGAAAAATGACAAATAACATACAAGGGAACTCCCATAAGGTTACCAGCTGATTTCTCAGCAGAAACTCTACAAGCCAGAAGAGAGTGGCATGATATACTTAAAGTGATGAAAGGGAAGAACCTATAACCAAGATTACTCTACCCAGCAAGGATCTCATTCAGATTCAATGGAGAAATCAAAAGCTGTACAGACAAGCAAAAGCTAGGAGAATTCAGCACCACCAAATCAGCTCAACAACAAACGCTAAAGGAATTTCTCTAAGTGGGAAACAGAAGAGAAGAAAAGGACCTACAAAAACAAATCCAAAACAATTAAGAAAATGGTAATAGGAACATTCATATCGATAATTACCTTAAACGTGAATGGATTAACTGCTCCAATCAAAAGACACAGGCTTGCTGAATAGATACCAAAACAAGACCCATATATATGCTGTCTACAAGAGACCCACTTCAGACCTAGGGACACATACAGACTGAAAGTGAGGCGATGGAAAAAGATATTCCATGCAAATGGAAATCAAAAGTAAGCTGGAGTAGCTATACTCATATCAGATAAAATAGACTTTAAAATAAAGAATGTTACAAGAGACAAGGAAGGACACTACATAATGATCAAGGGATCAATCCAAGAAGAAGATACAACAATTATAAATATATATGCACCCAACATAGGAGCACCTCAATACATAAGGCAACTGCTAACAGCTATAAAATAGGAAATTGATAGTAACACAATAATAGTGGGGGACTTTAACACCTCACTTACACAAATGGACAGATCATCCAAAGTGAAAATAAATAAGGAAACAAGCTTTAAATGACACAATAGACCAGATATATTTAATTGATATTTAAAGACATTCCATCCAAAAACAGCAGATTACACTTTCTTCTCAAGTGCGCACGGAACATTCTCCAGGATAGATCACATCTTGGGTCACAAATCAAGGCTCAGTAAATTTAAGAAAATTGAAATCAAAACAAGCATCTTTTCTGCCCACAATGCTATGAGATTAGAAATCAATTACAGGGAAAAAAACATAAAGAACACAAACACATGGAGGCTAAACAATACGTTATAAATAACCAAGAGATCACTGAAGATGTCAAAGAGGAAATCAAAAAATACCTAGAGACAAATGACAATGAAAACACGACAATCCAAAACCTATGGGATGCAGCAAAATCAGTTCTAAGACGGAAGTTTATAGCTATACAAGCCTACCTCAAGAAACAAGAAAAATCTCAATTAAACAACCTAACCTTACACCTAAAGGAACTAGAGAAAGAAGAACAAACAAAACCCAAAGTTAGCAGAAGGAAAGAAATCTTAAAGATCAGAGCAGAAATAAATGAAATAGAAACAAAGACAACAATAGCAAAGATCAATAAAACTAAAACTGGTTCTTTGAGAAGATAAACAAAATTGATGAACCATTAGCCAGACTCATCAAGAAAAAGAGGGAGAGGACTCAAATCAATAAAATTAGAAATGAAAAGGGGAAAGTTACAACAGACACTGCAGAAATACAAAGCATCCTAAGAGACTACTATAAGCAACTCTATGCCAATAAAGTGGACAACCTGGAAGAAATGGACAAATTCTTAGAAAGGTATAACCTTCCAAGACTGAACCAGGAAGAAATAGAAAATATGAACAGACCAATCACAAATAATGAAATTGAAACTGTGATTAAAAATCTTCCAACAAACAAAAGTCCAGGACCAGATGGCTTCACAGGTGAATTCTATCAATAACTTAGAGAAGAGCTAACACCCATCCTTCTCAAGCTCTTCCAAAAAATTGAAGGGGAGGGAACACTCCCAAACTCATTCTATGAGACCACCATCACCCTGATACCAAAACCAGGCAAAGATACTAGAAAAAAAGAAAATTACAGAACAATATCACTGATGAATATAGATGCAAAAATCCTCAACAAAATACTAGCAAACAGAATCCAACAACACATTAAAAGGATCATACACCATGATCAAGTGGGATTTATCCCAGGGATGCAAGGATTCTTCAAATCAATCAACGTGATACACCATATTAACAAATTGAAGAATAAAAACCATATGATCATGTCAATAGATGCAGAAAAATCTTTTGACAAAATTCAACACCGATTAATGATAAAAACTCTCCAGAATGTGGGCATAGAGGGAACGTACTTCAACATAACAAAGGCCATATATGACAAACTCACAGCAAACATCATTCTCAATGGTGAAAAACTGGAAGCATTTCCTCTAAGATCAGGAGCAAGACAAGGATGTCCACTCTCACCACTATTATTCAACATAGTTTTGGAAGTCCTAGCCACAGCAATCAGAGAAGAAAAAGAAATAAAGGGAATCCAAATTGGAAAAGAAGAAGTAAAACTGTCACTGTTTGCAGATGACATGATACTATACATAGCTAATCCTAAAGATGCCACCAGAAAACTACTAGAGCTAATCAATGAATTTGGTAAAGTTGCAGGATACAAAATTAATGCCCAGAAATCTCTTGCATTCCTATACACTAATGATGAAAAATCTGAAAGAGAAATTAAGGAAACACTCCCATTTACTATTGCAACAAAAAGAATAAAATACCTAGGAATAAACCTACCTAGGGAGACAAAAGACCTGTATGCAGAAAACCATAAGACACTGATGAAAGAAATTAAAGATGATACCAACATATGGAGAGATATACCATGTTCTTGGATTGGAAGAATCAATATTGTAAAAATGACTATACTGCCCAAAGCAATCTACAGATTCAATGCAATTCCTATCAAATTACCAATGGCATTTTTTACAGACCTAGAACAAAAAATCTTAAAATTTGTATGGATTTACAAAAGACCCCGAATAGCCAAAGCAGTCTTGAGGGAAAAAAAACGGATCTGGAGGAATCAGACTCCCTGACTTCAGACTATACTACAAAGCTACAGTAATCAAGACAATATGGTACTGGCACAAAAGAAGAAATATAGGTCAATGGAACAGGATAGAAAGCACTGAGATAAACCCACGCACTTATGTTCAACTAATCTATGACAAAGGAGGCAAGGATATACAATGGAGAAAAGACAGTCTCTTCAATAAGTGGTGATGGGAAAACTGGACAGCTACATGTAAAAGAATGAAATTAGAACACTCCCTAACACCATACACAAAAATAAACTCAAAATGGATTAGAAACCTAAATTTAAGACCGGACACTATAAAACTGTTAGAGGAAAACATAGTAAGAACACTCTTTGACATAAATCACAGCTAGACCTTTTTTGATCCACCTCCTAGAGTAATGGAAATAAAAGCAAAAATAAACAAATGGGACCTAATGAAACTTCAAAGCTTTTTCACAGCAAAGGAAACCATAAACAAGACCAAAAGACAACCCTCAGAATGGGAGAAAATATTTGCACATGGATCGTCGGACAAAGGATTAATCTCCAAAATATATATACAGCTCATGCAGCTCAATATTAAAAAAAGCAAACAACCCAATCCAAAAATGGGCAGAAGACCTAAATAGACATTTCTCCAAAGAAGACATACAGATGGCCAAGAGGCACATGAAAAGCTACTCAACATCACTAATTATTAGGGAAATGCAAATCAAAACTACAATGAGGTATCACCCCACACCAGTTAGAATGGGCATCATTAGAAAATCTACAAACAACACATGCTGGAGAGGGTGTGGAGAAAAGGGAACCCTCTTGCACTGTTGGTGGGAATGTAAATTGATACAGCCACTATGGAGAACAGTATGGAGGTTCCTTAAAAAACTAAAAATAGAATTACCATATGACCCAGCAATCCCACTACTGGGAATATACCCAGAGAAAACCATAATTCAAAAAGACACACGCACCCCAATGTTCACTGCAGCACTATTTACAATAGCCAGGTCATGGAAGCAACCTAAATGCCCATCAACAGACAAATGGATAAAGAAGAAGTGGTACATATATACAATGGAATATTACTCAGCCATAAAAAGTAACGAAATTGGGTCATTTGTAGAGACATGAATGCATCTAGAGACTGTCATACAGAGTGAAGTAAGTCAGAAAGAGAAAAAGAAATATCGTATATTAATGCATATATGTGGAACCTAGAAAATGGTACAGATGAACCGGTTTGCAGGGCATAAATTGAGACACAGAAGTAGAGCAAAAACGTATGGACACCAAGGGGGGGAAAGTGGCGGGGGTGGGGTGGTGTGATGAATTGGGAGATTGGGATTGACATGTATCCACTGATGTGTATAAAGTGGATGACTAATAAGAACCTGCTGTATAAAAAAATAAATAAAATAAAATTCAAAAAAAAAAAGGGCTGAACCAACCACAGGGTAGAAATAGAGAAGTGAGGCCAGAAGTGAGTCTCAAAGGATTTCTATATTGATCTGTAGAATACTGGAGGAGGGTTGAAGGAGGGGCCAGTGCAAGGGTAGAGGTTGAAATCCTGGAGAGTATGCTGTCAAGGAAATCAGAGTGGAGGATGTTTCCAGAAGGATTCCATAGTCAAGAATGTCTAATGCTGCTGAGGGGCAAAGACTAATGCAAACAAAGGTATTGTTTTGTGCAATTGGGCGAATAATGATACCATTTGTCAAGAGATGGAACAGAAGAGGAGGAACAGATTTCGGATGTGTGGAGCTTCCCTTTGCACAGTGCTACCCATGAGGACCTTATCCCCAAGCCTTTCATTTGTAATTCAATATCACTTTGTATTAAGCTCTATTTATTTGGTGTAACTAAAAAGTGAAGACTGCTAGATGTCATTTTATTTGCATTCATAATTTGGGAGGAAACATACACAGGTGACTCTGTCAGAAGGAAGATCCTGAATAAAAAGTGAGCAGAAAGTTTTAGTTGGTTGGCAGGAAGGAGAAGGAAGGAGAGTGAACAGAAGAAAGAAGAAAGAAAACTAGCCTTTATTGAGTACTTAGTAGGTAACAAACACTCCTAAGTGCTTTCTATTTTAAATTAAATCACAGAGAGGTAAATATCATACAATTTTTATAAAATAAAAAACTAGAACTCAGTGAAATTATTAACCTGGTTAATGACACATATGTAGTAATTGAGGAAGCAAGAGTTTGCATCAAATTCTATCTGACTGCAAATCTTGGGCTCATTCACTTCTGTGTTGCTGGTACTTGAAATGACAGAACTCAGCCACATAGGTAGTGAGGGATTTGGAAGATTCCCAAGGGCAGTGTGTGCATACCACTGGGACAGACTTACATGCTGCTGGCTGCCTTCATCCCCAGTCTCTCCCATCTGGCATGTTCCCTGAGTGTTATCCCACTTCTCGCACCCTTATCACCTATCTCTCATCATTGCTATCATCCCCTCCCTGAGTGTCACCCACCTGCTCTGGCCCCATCTCTTTAGACTCTCTGAGAAGACCTGTGCTAGAATCAGGACTCATCAGCGAACTAGCTGGGTGATGGTGGCTAACTTATCTCCATATAGTGAGCTTTCTTTATCTCATCTATAAGGAGATAATTATTCCTACCTCATTCTGTTTGAAAATTTATACATGAAATCATCCACTATTCTGACTGCCATGCAGAAAGCATGAAATAGAGGTTTGAATGTGAAAATGTCAGAGAAGATGTGGCTAATTTTAATAAATTAGGTCATGTTAATATAGGAAGAGAAGAATGAAGACCAATCTGGTCTCTTCCTTTCTTAGGTAACATTCATGTTTCTTATGTCATATATCTCTAACTAGATAGAAAGCAGCCATTTGAGGTCGAAGGTCATGGTTTAAAATTTATGTGTATTCTCAGAATGCCTAATACTTCATGGTGAAAACAGTGTATTTTGATTTATATTGATAAATGGCTTTTGGAGAGTCTTTCTCGTCTAAAGTTATTGCATACATTCTGACCAGGTAGAAAGGAGGATTCAATTTGGTAAACCATGAGTAAAGATAAAGATAATTGATTGGTGTTGGGTGCCCTGAAGCCTCCCAGAAACCATGCAGCTCATTTCAGCCTGGAAAGTAGCAACAAGAAGAAATCTTCCAATGCTCTGGACCTTAGAGGAGCTCTTGTGAAGCTCCATGTGATGAGTCATAGTCATGGAAACAGTCTCCATCGCACTGAGTGTCTCTGGCATTGAAGCAGCCTCATGGGCTTCTCTTTTGGCATCAGGAGATGTCATTTAGATGTCTTCCCTTTTAGAACCAACACAGGAAATCCATTCTAGTGGAGGTTATTTTTTTTCAAAGAAAGGCCATGCTTCAAATCATCTTCAGAATTGCAATAACTTTTGTTAGAATGAGGCACTGTATTTGGTTTTTGATTATCTGATAAGCTTGAAAAATCATTTTCTTCCTTTCTGGCTTGACACATGACCTTCAAAAAGGCAGTTTGGTGGATTACCATGATGCTCAGCCATTACAGAAAGATTAGGCTGGAGACTTATGGCAGTGCATTTACCAATTCAAAACATAAGCAAATTGTCCTATGTATACAGTGACTAAATTTACAGAAAAAAACCCGCCCTTGGACAAATGCTGAATTGCCCTCTGGATGTTTGGAAACTGTAAATAGCCTACCTTGAGTTCATGCAAGTGACCAGGATGACTGGAGCAAGGAACAAAAGCTCCTCACGATTTCAATAAATAACAATTAGAATAGTAAGCAAACGAAAACTGATTATCTTTGAAAGATGACCATATTAAAAAAAAAAAAGGATGACCATATAACTGACAGCCTTGAAATTCATTTAAAAATGTTAGTTAACAATTTAAAACTGATTAAATGTTTAAAATTTGTAATGGTTCAATTTTTAAATGCCAAATCACTGGTAAAGAGATGTTTTCAACTATATATGAGACAAATTATCTGTGTGCTATGCAAACAGGCAGCAAATAGTGTAACTGTGTTCATGAGTGGCTTGAGGATGACAATGTAAGATTGAAGAAGACACAAAACTTGGCACGGTCTCTTACTGTACATAAGTCTCCCCTTGGCCAAATAGAGATTTACACTTACACAGAGAGAGCCTTTTTAAGGAAAAAAAAAAAAAAAAAAAAAAAAAGCCTCCATTTGAATTTATCTGGAAACTACATTTGCTACATAGGAAACGTTCAGTCTTATTTGTATATTTATTCATCACTATTCACATGCAGTTTTGATTCTAATCTGACCATAAACTTTCCAAACAGAACTTCTGTGTGCTGATTAAAAGTAACGACAGTGTGTTTATTAAAGTCAGCAAATCTGTGATTCAAAAAGACACCTTACTAAAGGGTCAGGATTTTTATATTAGGAAAGAATGTCTGAAAGTATGGAAGAAATGCTACTCTTTGGATAAAGATATGCTATTGCTGTGAAAATCAGACATTAATAATTCATTTTTCATAGAATCTGCACTTCTGGCTCTTGGAAAGCCATAATAGTTTGAAAGGGCTACTAGGGTGAGAAAGAGTAGAATGTGCCTACCTGAGATTCACTTTAAAGTTAACTGACCTCTTGTACCAAAGTGCAGAAAGCAACCCTTGAAACATGGTATAAAATCTCCTCCTACTTGCAAATCATTCTGAATTAATGTTGTCTATAGCTTCCAACTTTAGAAGAGCCCATATGGAATTAAAAAAACAAAGCAGACAGAGGCAAGGTTTTGAAGAGTGTCCTTCAGGGAATATGGAAAAGAAAAAGGGAAAGACTTTCAAGGTATTCCAACAATTGGTTCCAATTTTTCAACTTTCAAAAAAATTAATTAATTACCATGGTAGGCACTAGGGCCCAAAGATGAGTTAGACCTAGTCCCTGGCCTGGGAAAACTCACCATCTGGAGGAGGGGACAATCATATGAGTTTATTATGACTTAGAAGTCTAAGGATGGAGATATGTACAGGGTATTAGTTGAATAAATAAGCAGGAAGTTATACCAACTTGCCCAGGCCAGGAAAAGATGGTATCTGAGCTGAGTCTGGGGCAATGACTAAGATTTCATCAGGAAATGTTGGTGTGTTCTGGAAAAAGATTAGCATTTAGAAAGATGATCCATGCAAAGACTTTAAGCAAAAACACTGGAAGAAAAAGCAGTGTGGTGTATTGAGGAAACTAAAAGTGCTTTGAGTGCATAAAACGTCAGTTAAGGGAGTGAATAGAGATGAGACAGGACATGTATTTAAGTAAGGGACAGGTGTTGGGGAATTTTGTAATGTTAGGTGCTTGGATTTTATCCTGCAGGAATGGGAAGCCACTGAATGTGAGCAGATGAGTGATGTGATTCCAGCAAAGTAGAGGCAAAAATATAAGATGCCGTTTTTGTCAAGATGCACCATTAATATATTAAATATAGCTCATACTTCAGTAATCCTCAGCTTCTCCTATGGACAACTCTTAAGTCATAGACCAATATTCATGGAATAAATGTTTCCTAACACTATTCTGTGCATGTAAATCTGTGGAGGAAAACAAATGAAACAGTTAAGTAAAAGTTCAAGACAACATATAATTACGTACATAATTTTTTTTAAATTGTATTAAGATAGTAAATGTGATCAGAATTCCAAAAAAGGGGTTGAGACATCAGAGCAATTGGAAAAATCTTCTAAAGCAGAACTTAAATTGAACTCTTACATATGCACACAAACATATAATCTCTCCATTTTGATTCTCCATTTCTGTTAGAGAATGTGATGCCCACCAAATATTCTATTTTCTCCCGTATGTTTCTCAGCCCCCTTGCCACTGGGGAAGACCACGTGACTAATTCCAGAAAAGACAGGGCAGCTGTGATGCCGGTCACTTTCTGTCTCAGGCAGTGAGAAGTTTATGTGGAATTCCCAGGTTCCTTCTTGCCTGCCATGGAGTCTGGCAATGTTTGGGAGGTTGAGCCCCTGGTACCCTGGGTCTGTGAGTGACTACGTGGAGCAGAGCCCCTCACCCTGACATCGCTAAACAAACATATGTGGAGCTTAAGTTAAAATAAACCTAGTCTATCCAAATGAAGGTCCCCTTCCTTCTTTTTCCTTCCCTACTGTTTTATGCCTTGCCTAGTTTAGGCCTCTAAGGGGGCCTAATATTGTTTTTTCTTCTGCATTACAATCTCTTCCTACGTAGGTAACACGATTTTCAGAAAATAAAGACATAAAATAAAAACAAGAACAACTACAAGGCAAAAACAATAATGCCATAACAAAAGCAAATTTTGAAAATATATTGAAAAAATATTTTAAAATGTAGTCCTATCTGAGAAAGACTTGGGTAATTGTTTTATCTTACTTTAAAATGTTTTCTGATTTTTCTAAAATACTCCTGCATCATTTCTATAATAAAAAAACCCTTTTAAAATTTAATTTTAAAAAATGATTTGGAAACTTGCCAGAAATTGGTTCCTATGAATGCTAAACAGAAATGAAGTACTGATAGTAAAGACAAGCAGATAAGTGTCATCTGATTTTTTTAGACTTTAAACATATGTGTGGATTCTTTTTTTTTTAATTAATTTTTATGGAGTATGGTTGCTTTACAATGTTGTGTTAGCCTCCACTGCACAACAAAATGAATCAGCCACACACATACAGATATCCCCTGTCTTTGTGTGGATTCTTATTTTCAAGGTTATCCCAGTACCTGCAATTCTTTCCCCCTCTGTTCGTCAGAGAACATGATCAAATACAATATTATAATATCAAGTTATAATTATTTTATAGTTTGAAATAAAATAGGCCATTTCTTAGTACTGATTGCTTAGATACTGTACTGCCTAAATCATGTTTGTATGTATTGAAAAGTAAAACATTAGTCTTGTTCATTTATTTGCTTCATTTTGCTGTTCTCCAATAAGTTTTCCGTATATGGTATGCAAAAACATGACCATAGAACTTTATATTTGACTAGGAATCTTTCATATTAAAATCATTTGCTGTTCTGTGGAAGCTAATATTCAAAGAAAAATACCTATTACATTTTCAATTTTCACCTACTGATTTGTCATTTGAACATATTTTTTGAATTTTTTAAGCACTTTTGTTTTTCTAAGTTTTGAAGATATGATGAAAATATTGTGGAAAAACTAAATTAGTACACAGGGTTATGATGGAAGCTTGATTGCTTACCTGTTAAGATATTCTAATGAAATCTTTTGCAATTTAATCCCCCCAAAACCTAAATTTTCAGATTTCAATTTGAGTTAATGGCTTACTAAAACTGAAGACAATTTGTGTAGAAGAAAAAATGTTAACATGTGTAAGCTGTTAAGGGCCTGTAGTTGATTAAAGTAACAGTATCTTTGATGAAAATACCAATGATATTTATAGGCAACATGATGAAATAACATTGTAAGCATAACTGATGTAGATTCTTTCTATTCTTCAATTTCATAAGTTACCTAAAACTTCAAATGTTGACTTTGATTCTTAAAGCTGGTTAGGGTGGCAACCAGGCAATAATTTACAAATGAAGCAACACACCGCCCATTGGTCTGATTTGTTTTTTTTTTTTTAATTTTTTATTTATTATTTATTTATTATTTTTATTTTTGGCTGTGTTGGGTCTTTGTTTCTGTGTGAGGGCTTTCTCCAGTTGCGGCGAGTGGGGGCCACTCTTCATCGCGGTGCGCGGGCCTCTCACTATCGCGGCCTCTCTTGTTGCGGAGCAGAGGCTCCAGACGCTCAGGCTCAGTAGTTGTGGCTCACGGGCCCAGTTGCTCTGCGGCATGTGGGATCTTCCCAGGCCAGGGCTCGAACCCGTGTCCCCTGCATTGGCAGGCAGATTCTCAACCACTGTGCCACCAGGGAAGCCCTGATTTGTTTTTATTCACACTATTTCATTCATTTTTTGTTCAATAATATTAAAGCAGAATATATGTGTCGACTAAAATAGAGCAAGTGTTTCAAAAGAAATTTATATTCTTAAATAAAATTCTACCTTATAATAAGCCAGTGAGATGGAGTAGCTTGCTAGTCCAAATTATCTCTGTAAGAAATCTGAAAGTCCTAGAAATGCAAGTAAAGCTTATAAAGTTGTGGAGAATCTAGGCCAGACCTAACCTGAAAGAAAATACCTTAATGATTGAAATAATGCCATTTGCAGGACCATGGATGGACCTGGAGATTATCATACTAAGTGAAGTAAGTCAGACAGAGAAGGACAAATATCTTATGATATTGCTTATATGTACAATCTAAAAAAAAAAAAAAATGATACAAATGAACTTATTTACAAAACAGAAACAGACTCACAGACTTAGAGAATGAATTTATGGTTATGGGGTGGGGGAGGGTAGGGGGAGGAATAGATTGGGAGTTTGAGATTAACACGTACTCACTGCTATATTTAAAACAGATAACCAGATAAAGAAGATGTGGCACATACATACAATGGAATATTACTCAGCCATAAAAAGAAATGAAACTGAGTTATTTGTAGTGAGGTGGATGGACCTAGAGTCTGTCATGCAGAGTGAAGTAAGTCAGAAAGAGAAAAACAAATACCATATGCTAACATATATATGGAATCTAAAAAGAAAAAAGAAAAAAATGGTTCTGAAGAACCTAGGGGCAGGACAGGAATAAAGACACAGACATAGAGAATGGACTTGAGGACACAGGGAGGGTGAAGGGTAAGCTGGGATGAAGTGAGAGAGTGGCATGGACATATATACACTACCAAATGTAAAATAGCTAGTGGAAGCAGCTGCAGAGAACATGGAGATCAGCTCGGTGCTTTGTGACCACCGAGAGCGGTGGGATAGGGAGGATGGGAGGGAGACGCAAGAGGGAGGAGATATGGGGATATATGTATATGTATAGCTGATTCACTTTGTTATAAAGCAGAAACTAACACACCATTGTAAAGCAATTATACTCCAATAAAGATGTTTGTTTTTTTTATAGAAAATATGCCATATTTTAATAGAAGATCACCATTTATCAGAATGCATACCAAAATACTGCAACAAATTAGTCTTCAAAAGAAACAGCAAAATGACAGAAAACTCGATATGCTACACCTTTGAGGAGTCTGCAACCAGGCTAATTGGATGTTAAAAAAATAAAAATAAAAATAAAATAAAAAAATAAAATAGATAACCAACAAGGACCTACTGTATAGCACAGGAAACTCTGCTCAATACTCTGTAATAACCTCAATGGAAAAAGAATTTGAAAAAGAGTAGATGTATGTATATGCATAACTGAATCACTTTGCTGTACACCTGAAACTAACACAACATTGCTAATCAATGATGCTCCAATATAAAATTAAAAATTTTTTTAAAAAGGGAAAGTGGTAAGCAGGGTATATGAATTCCAGAATGAGATTCACATTTTTCTAATCGAGACGTAGTACCATTTGGTAATTTTTCAAAGATGATATTTGTTAATAAAAATGTTATATTTTGTTGAAAAAAGTACCTTAAAGTTTAAGAAACAAAGACCATGTACCAGGACTGTCATCATCACCTGATTATTGTTGATTATCACATTCATGCTTTGTCATTGTTACAAAAAAAAGTATATGTTGAAAATATTTCAAAGCCTCTTCATTTCTCTATTTTAAATGATTTAGTAGAGGAACATGCACAGCCCACTGCATTTCTAGTCAACGCACTCTTATACTGTCTCTCAGCATTTTATCAAATCTCTGTTGTGGACTAGACATGGTGTTGGAAACACTAAGTTGGAGGGAGAGAGGGAGATCACAGCTACAAAATCAATCTCTCTTTTTTTTTTCTTTTTTTTTTGTAGTTGCCTCTGGTTTTTTTTTAATTTTTACTTTATATTGGAGTATAGTTTTTTTTTTTTTTTTTTTTTATTCACACACACACACACTGTATTTTATTTTTACAAGACATAAATAGACTGACACCAAGCATTGTACATGGATGACCACAACAAAAGCAACACTGATTGCAATTACCAAACATGAAACACACTCATACTATGTCATAATATTGACATTCAGTCCAGTAATCCTCCACTGTAACAGCTCCTTTACTTTGCAGTGAAAATTGATTTGTATATTCTTTGCCTCTGAGTCCTTGTGGGATTTTTTTTTTTTTTTAAATTCAGACAGAAAGTCACAAAAATTATACTCATCCTCATCAGTTCACTCAGTCCCATGTAATTAATTTTTTTTTTCATCTTGATCTTTTGTTAGCACTTTTATGAGTTCATCAGTTTTTCATTAGAGTTCTGAAAATGCTTATTCATTCAGTTCAGCAGTACAGTCAGTTACCAGAAACCTGTACTTGTCAGAGTCTTTTCCATGAATTTCTTGAAGATGAAACCCTTTTATAGGAACATATTTGCAAAATCATCAGAGTACACCCAGAACTGTCTGTAAATGACAAAAGACTTAAGAATGACCACGGTTAAAGATTTGATGAAAGTTCATAATAATGCAGTTGACAAGAAAATTAGTTATTTCTGAGATATACATTTTAAAGTAATAACTAGGATTATTACTTATAACATTATACCAGAACATATAAGATTTTTAGAAATTTCATGTAATGTCTGAAACATTTATATTAACATATTTCCATACATATTTCCATACAAATACAAATATAAGATTTTTAGAAATTTCATGTAGTATAGTTGATTTACAACGTTGTGTTATTTTCAGGTGTACAGCAAAGTGATTCAGTTATACATATATATATATATTATTTTTCAAATTCTTTTCCCTAGGTTATTACAGAATATTGAACAGAGCTCCTTGTGTTATACAGTAGGTCCTTGGTTGGTTATCTATTTGAAATATAGTCGTGTGTATATGTTAATCCCAAACTCCTAATTTATCCCTCCCCCCAGCACACCTTTCCCCATAAGTTGTTTTCTACCGTATGATCCTGCAATCCCACTCCTGGGCATATATCCGGAGAAAACCATAATTCGAAAAGATACATGCACTCCAATGTTCATTGCAGCACTATTTCCAAAATCAGTCTTAAACCTCTGTATCATCTTCTCCAACCGTGCATTCCTACCTTTCTAGTTTTCTCATTCCTCCATAGATCATGAGCTTAGGGATCAGACTACCTGAATCGAATCTTCCTTTCTCCATTTATCATCTATGTGACTTTCGCAAATTATTTGACTTCTCTGAACCTCACTTGTAAAATTGTGGTAAAAATAACACATACATCATATAATGTGTGAGGATTAAATGAGGTAATACATGTAAGTAAATTGCTTAGAAGAGTGCTTGGCACATATAAGCACTCAAATGTTTGCTATTATCATCATTATTACTGGTAGTAAGGTTATTAGTATTATTATTACTAATTTTAATGTCATGTAGACCGATACCTCTTGTTTCCATTAGCCACTTCATGACATCCTCAATTCTACCATCATTTATTTTGTACTTACCACATACTGTGTAAACTTGTGTATAAACTTTGGAGTCATAAAGATCAATAAGACACACTGAGTATCCACACAACTTGTATCCCTTTAACCATTTCATCCATTTTCTCACGAGGAGTCATCATTTCCTCACTTATTTGTTCTTCTATCATTCTATCTCTCCAAATAAGTTATGGATTGGTTTTATTATCCACTTTCACCCCTTGGGCGGACAAGAACTGTGGAGGTGCCCTTACAGAATTATAGTTTCCAGCTGCCTGTAAATTATCAACTTCTCTTTCAAAGATTTACCGCTTAACTCAAGGTACCTACCATATCCATGCTCCTCTCACCCTCAGCAAATGATCTTGCCTATTTCATGGAAAAAAGAATGGAGAACATGAGATAAAACTCTGCCCATCCTCTCCAAGCAAAAGACCAATTACCTATGTCTACACACATCTTTATCTCTTTCCAGCTGCCTCGGAGAGAGAGATGCCTCCCCATCAAAATTAATACAGTTATCTGAGCTTCGGAAGTCAACCTTTCCCATCACTTCCTAGACCTCCTGGAAAAGTATTTCTTTTTTTCCCTTCTCATATCTTTAAATTGTGCTATACCTTTAAACTCCATTTCCTATTTCCCCCTCTAAAATTCATTCTCCCAAATACTGTTCTAATTCGCTTCTTCCATTTATACCCAAGATACTTGAAGGAAGTTTTCAATTTGCCTTGCCCTTTACATTCACTCAACCCACTGTGATCTGGCTTCACACCATCCCAATTTCCCTGAAACTATTCTAATCGCCAAATTCAATGTGGGGGAAGATCAATTCTTAGCATTTGATAGTACCGATGACTCATCCTTCTATCGTTCTGCCTGTAAAATGTTGCTCATTGCTGATTTCATCCCGCTACTTTCACGACCACATCTCATTCACTTCTCTGCTCCTTCAACATATGCTTCCCTGGTTCCTTAGCCTTCTCCTTTCTGCACTCTGCAAACTCTCCCCACACACTGCATACCGTACACTTTCCACATTCACTGCTTTACTCTCCATCTGGACACATCAAGACCATTGTCCAACACTCACTCATATTGCGATACCTCATCCAGAGGTGAACTCTGGTCAGTTTTCAGTAAAACAAAGCTGCTTAGCATATGCCTGGATAGCTCACCTTATTAGAAAAGAAATGTTTAGATGATTCCACTTCCTTTAAACATATACTCTACTTTAGCTTCTTTCAAATACCTTGAAGGTAAACTAACAGTATAAAGAGAGTAGAGGACAAAACAGGCATTTCCTATAAGTAAATATACAAGGTAAGATTTGAATCACCCAGAAGCATTCAGAGTTCAGCTATTTCAAGGCTCCAAATAAATGGCTAATTTTTCCTGGCAAATGAAATCGAATTATTAAATTATCATACTGGTGTCGGGCATTTGTAATGGAAGGGAAAGGAAACCATCTATTTACCTTCTTCCCCTCAAGGCCATAGTGTATTTGAATGCTTCCTGCTTAATAGCTGCACCTGCTGGTAAGGACAAAGGATGCACTATAACTTGATTTTGTAAATAACTTACTGCAATAGGTCGAGACTATGTGCCGTACCTAATGAGCATGTTGCCTCCTTCTCCTTTGATTGCTTTCCTTTTTATATCATTTAAAAAGAAAAGGCTTGACTGTTGTGTGTACTAGCTTAAATCTGTTTTTGTTACTGCTTGAAATTATTTCTGTTGTCATCTCAACCATTGTCAGCCAACTGTCGGTAAGGTTTGTTTTCAGAATTTAGGGTGAGTTTGCTAAGTGAAGCTGTCAACCTGCTCAAATACACAGTCAACTTTATTATTTGCAGCGTGAAAGAAATGCAGTCATTCCTTTGGCAAAGTGTGTCCAGGAACAAAAGGAACACAGTTTTAGAAACGAATTAAAAAAAACAGGAATAATTTGTGATCAACCTAATTTTAGATAAATTTTAAATACAACATCTTCTCAGGAATAAAATGTAAAGAAATTCTTTGATGTTTGACATAAGAGGAATCCAAGATAGAAAAATGGTAAAAATGCCTAGAAAATATGAATAACGCATAATATTTGTTCTTTCTTTTTCTTCTTAAATCACTAGTAGAGTTGGGACCTAGAACCTTGTGAGTAGATTTTACATCTTTATGTTACCTTAAGTAACATAACATAACACCCTTATGTTACCATCAGTGAGCTGAGTTTGGAGACCTGAAGAATCATGTGTTTAATCAGATACACCAAGAAAAGGTCCTTACCATTCTTAAATGATAAAATACCATTTAATCTTTGCATTTGTATTCTCAAGTGAATGCTGCATTCTTCTCATTCCTTGTGTTTAAAACCATTATATTTGTGTTTGTGTAATTTTCTATTTCTGTTTCAAAAAAAAATGACAATGCTGGCTCTAAACAAAGAAAAATGGATTGGGAAAACTAAATTCACCTCTCTTTTTTATTGCTTTTTAATTGATTCCTTAAGGAGAGAGTAAGGCAGTTGATAGAATCCATGTACTGCAGGCTGTGTCACCTTGATCTGGATAAAACACAGTTACCGTGGTCCTGCTGGCAGGACTCCAACCCCAGTTACTCAGCACCTAGTTAGAGAGAGCTCACTCTATATGCCACACACCACCATGCACACTCATGGGCTCACAGGCCATCCCTGTGAGTGAGTATGTCAAGGGAAGAACAAATCTTAGGAGCCATTGCTCTAAGACTCAGTTTTTGCCTTCTGTTCACTTCCTAATAATTTACTTTCACTATTATGGCTAAATCTAGAAGGCACCATCACTGATTTGCATGGGGCCTTGGCCCTTTGGTCTTCATGGGTGGTTTCCTTCATAAAACAAAAGATTTAGTCATAGTTTACAACTGCACTGGTATAATGATAAATAATATTATATAGTAAAACATTTTTTGATCTAAAAGTTTACTTTTTTCTTCGGATAAAAAAAAATTAAAACATGTTTGTGGGTCCCTAAAAGTACTGGGAGCCCTAGTCCCTGTGTCTAGTGGATCAAAAGGCCTTGGATATCTACAAATTCAAGGCTTGCTGACTGCCAAACTTCTTACTCTTACCTTGACCTCTTACTTCAACCCCTGGATTGAGAACTGCCAATAGAAACTTTCTACTTGTGTTACCATTTCCTTACATTATCAAAACCGAATTCACAGTTTTCCCTAAATTAGATCTGTGTCCAACTTGTGTATTTCCATCATTGGTCTCGTCTTTTTTCCATTCTTTCAAAAGTAGGAAAAAAATAAAAATAAAAAAAATAAAAAAATTTAAAAATTAAAAAAAGTAGGAACTCAGAAGTAATCGTGACTCTGCTTTTCCTCCTATTTTATATTGAACATTCAATTTGAATGAGCTCTTTTCTTCTCTTTGCATACAGTCTCCACCACGACCCTTTCCATATAAACTCCAGCACCGGGTTTCTAAAGGGTTAACATTTCCTATTATAGTTATTCTGTACATGGATACGGGATCAATTTTCCTAAAATACTGAACATGGATCATTTTTTCTTTGCAAAAATCTCTAGTGTAAATAAGATAAAAACTAAATATTTGTAATTTATGACCTTTATTTCTCATTTCTAAACTGATCTCATCAACTTATTCCTCTCCACTGCCCAGATGAATTCTTCACTGGACCATGGCTCCCTGTGGTCCCTCATGCAAATCACACTCATCCCCACCTTATCCCCTTAAGCTGGGCTTTGGTTCACCACCAAAAACTTCTCCACGGTTCCAGATCCAGATTTGGTCCTATACCATCCAGAAGGTCATCTCCAAGTATGCCAGTTAATACAACCCCATTCTTCTCTAACTCAGCACATTTTTAATGTATTTTACTGCTACTCGCATTAGCCTGTCTGCTCATTAACTACATGTCATGTTCATTCCTTGTTTTCTCTTAGATGTTTTGCGTTTCTACAGTGCCTAGAATAGTACTAGTTATAATGTAATATCTATGAGTACATTGATTAAGAAAAATATTTTAACTAAATTTTTAAAATAGTGATTGTCCAACATATTTTTGGATTATAACATTACCATGTAAAATGGAAATAATACTGTTAGTATTTTTATATCTATTTTATAAACACAGAAAGTTTTTTTAAAAATTCATCTGGATACAGATGTTACAAAGTAAATGGGTCATGAGGATGAAATGAACAGCATGGGGAATATAGTCAATAATAACATGAGATCTTTGTATGGTGACAGTTGGTAACTAGACCACCAGGAACTAACGTAGTGTTGTAGGTCAATTATACTTCAACAAACAAACAAACAAACTCATAGAAAAAGAGATTAGATTTGTGGTTACCAGGGGTGGGGTCTGGTGCACAGGGGGAATTAGATAAAGGTGCTCAAAATGTACAAACTCCAGTTATAAGATAGATAAGTATTAGGGATGTGATGTACATTGAGATTAATATAATTAACACTACTACTGTGTGCTGTATATGAAAGCTGTCAAAAGAGTAAATCCTAAGAGTTCTAATCACAAGGAAAAATAATTTTCTATTTTTTAAATTTTGTATCTATATGTGATAATGGATGTTCACAAAACTTACTGAGATAAGCATTTCATGATGATTCAGTCAAATGATATATGCCATACACCTAAACTTACACAGTGCTGTATGTCAGTTATATCCAGTAAAGCTAGAAGAAAAAGAAAGCATTATGCCACTTTGAAAAGTAAATAAATGAAAATTAAAAATTCATCTAGATTGTGTGGTAGTATCATATAGTAAAGAACCAGGAATTTATTAATCATATTTGATAGAAACCCAACTCAAACTATTTTAAGAAAAAAAAAATCTGCTGCCTCACATTCAAACTTGTCACAATATTTACTGAGTAGCTCATATATGCCAGCCCATTGCTTATTGTGCCAGGAACACACTGACAAACAAGAAGTCCTCTTCTCTCACTCACTAGTTTACACTCCAGTGGAAAGAGACACACAATGCCAAATAGTAGTAAGTTCTGTAAAGGAAATAAAATAGATTGAGATCATAAACAATGAATGGGAAGTATAGAACTCATTTAGACTTAATGACTCTCTTAAGTGCCCTCTGTGTAGTCAACTCAAATGAGATCTAAATGACAAAAAAAAAAAGTGGCTGGAGGGAAGCTTTGTGAATATCTGGGGGAAGGAAAGTATAGATGGAGGGAACCAGAAGTGCAAAGTCCCTGAGGCAGGGATAAGCTTCACATGACAGAAAATCAGAAAGATCAGAGATCATAGGTGCATTGGTCCTGAAGTTGGGATATTCAGATTGACCACCAAGTGCCACGTGACAGGGGAACTAGGGTCCTTGATAAACAGCCCTATCAGAACCACTTACAGTGGGGAGAGTCTTTCCAGAGGGAAAGGATGCAAGAGAAGCAAAAGAACAAATATCCCCTGCATATTTTTAAAAACAATGTGATAAAAGCCAATGAACTCTGGGTTCAGGATTACAAATATGAAAAAGAAGCTCAATCTTCATAAATTTTCCATTTGCATCTTTATGTTTCATTCGTACTTTGGTAAAGATTTGAAAGTTATTCCTCATGAGAATTTGAAAATTGGTCATTATATTATTAATCCTATAGTCTCTTCAGAAAAATATACATTAAATGTTTTATGATTTGTCTTTAGATTCCAATTCTCTTCAGTATACCATGCTGAAAGAACTATTTATATTCTCATCTTAGAGTTTTCCAATGCATAGAAAGATAATGCGGTAAACTCCTCTGTTACTAAGGCAGCCTAGTATAGTAGGTAAGAGGTCAGGCTCCAGAGATAGACAGGGTTTATGTCTTGATTCTGCCCCTTAGTATCTATGTGACCTTGGGTCTCTCTGTGTCCTAGTCCTCTCATCCTCAAAATAGGAGAAATAATAGCCCTTACCTCATAATGTTTGTTGCGAAGATTAAATGGGTTAGTATGCATAAAGAACGTAGAACAATACTTGGCACAGAGTAAGGACCCAGTAAATATTAATTACTGTTATAATTATTTGAAAAATCACTAGAAAATGTAAAGCTTCTTGTAAAATGTATATCCCCAAAGAAATGTTATAAAATACATGGGATTGTTTTGAGACGATTAACATTATAGTGTTCTAATATATTTTCACTTTTTTATAAATCAATAAGAAGAGATTTAGCTCCAACCATAATACCCAAAATCATTATTGTGGCAAAAACAAAATAAAGAATAATATTTAACTGTTTTGAAGCACATGAAAACAATTGCAACTGAAGATCAAAACTAGAGTATGAATGGGAAGTTTAATACTGCATTTGCTAACACACATAGTAATTTAGAAAATGATGCCAAAGCTTCTAAACAAAACAACACACACACAAAGACAGGACATGAATGGTACTTTTTTTTATACTGCAAAAGGAAAGAATTTTAAAATGTGTTATGATGCAATGAAATATATTTGATTTAAAAACTGTAAGTTGTCAATTCTATCACTACACCAGGTGTTTTGGTCTCTCTTATGAGTTTATAGGGATTCCTTTTAATCTAAAAACAGCACTTTAACACTATATGTGACACACCAATAATGCCTTGACCATATTCTTTCTGCACACTGTTAAAATATTTAACCAATATTAGCCCAACAAAAGAATCTTCTGATTTACTAATAAAATGTCTTTCCTCAGAAAGTTTTAATATAAACACAGCATTTGACTTATAAGAACAACATTTCTCATTGATCCTCTCGTTGATTCATTTGTTCCTATACAGCCTTAAAACATATCCATTCATTTGGTACAAAATAGATCTTGAATAAATAAAGGAGGAAAGGAATGTATGAAGGACAATAAAAATAAAGTTGTAAGATCACTGGCGAATTCTTATTCTGATTGCTGTGCAAAAGGAGGAAAGAGCTGAGAAGAAATGAACATTAAGAGCTTACTATGTCAACTGATTTAGATAAATACTATTATATTTCATCTCCTGCCCAGCTCATCAAGTTGGTGTCACTACCCTCATCATCAGATGAGAAAACTGAGGCTTAGGCAAAACTTATGCCAAAGTCAACAGCTGATATATGGTTGAGCCACTATTCACACCTGAGTCTGGATGAAACCAATCCCATTTCTGTCAGATCACATTGTGCTGTTTCTTTGTAATTAACGACATTATATGTTAATATCACTATTTTCCTACTGATCTTCACTTTCAACGTCCTTTACCGTATACAGGAAACTAAATACATGTGTAAAATTATTTTTTCTGTGTATTTTTACATTTCTGTACTGATAACTTTGAATATTGAATAAATAGGTCCTTCATACCAGTAAAATTTGTCTCATCCTTTTTTTATTTCAAATTTAATTTTTAATATTACCTTCTTGTGCCCTACTGTCCCTCCTTCAACTCTTTTTCTCCACTTGAATAAATAAATAAATAGGAAAAAATCAGGTTTACAGTAATGTCTAGGATCTTTGACTTTTTACTAATATTGACAAGGCACAGAATTGAACTTTAAATTTGTGTTTCCAAATAAACATCTAGCTATAAGGACTACATTGAAAGGAAAGTAATGAAATTCCAAGGTGCTCTGGGGTGGCTGTTTTATTCTGATCGGTGGTAGATTGCACTATTGACCAAATGTCAGACACCGAGCGATACAATGATTGAATAAAAGTGTATACATAATCGGCACAGAGAACTTTGCCAGGACAAACCTTGTCGCCTTTCTCATAATACTAAAGGAAATTCTTTTTTCTTTTTCTCTTCTCTGAGTACAAATAAATTTTTTCTTCCTGGGCCCCCTTCTCTTTTTATTGGTGCCCCCAGATAAAATAATGTAAGGTGCCTTAGCCAGAGACGCTGATGAAATATTTTCAGCCTAGATATTAATCTGTTATCAGTTCTGTAGGTGTGAAATGTGATGAAGATGACAGAGAATCATGCTCTGCAGGCCTCAAGTAATTTGCACCAAAGATATTTAGATCTATCTTTGGACACTGCAGATCAGTTATTATGGGAGGGGAAAAGCCCTTGGGGAGTCTACCTTGAAACATATTTCAAATGCCAGGGGAGCTGCATGAAAATTGGGTAATGAATGAAACTCTGATTGCAGAAAAATCACTTTGGAATGTGACTGCTGCAGCACGCCGCTGCTCTGTGTAGACCTCAATGCTTAACAACATGGACGGAGTTGTGTGGATTCAATGATGCATTCTGATGCTACTTTCTGTCTTTACTCCTCTTGCACCATTCAGTTGGGGATGAATAATTATTTGTCATACAACCTGATGGTTATATCTTTTTCCTTTAATTGAAAGCATGACCAGGTGAGTTCATCATGTATGAGAGCCTGTAGATGGCTTATGATAAGTTCACCAAAGAAATTTAATCTTCTTTATCCCTATAACTCTGCATAAATCAAACATTGTTTTTTAAACTCCAATATGTATTTCTGAAAGGCTGTGAACTAAACTAAACCAAGTCCTAGATAAGACTGGGTTTCTCATTCCTAATGATCAAGCTGGGGTCAAGAGATATTAGAAGTGCTTCTTTTTGGAAAACTTCTCTGAAATAGCCAGAAATGGTTTACAATGGTAATCAGCTTGATCAGATCGCAATGCACTTGTTCCTAGTTTTAATTTAGGAAGTTAGCTTGGGACAAAGACCCCCTGGATGCTTATGTCACATAGGTCCTCACCATGAATATAGGGTGGGATCAGAAGTCTTTTTTTTAAATTGAAATATAGTTGATTTACAATGTTGTGTTAGTTTCAGGTGTACAGCAAAGTGATTCATATATATACATATATATTCTTTTTCAGATTCTTTTCCCTTTTAGGTTATCATAAAACATTGAGTAGAGTCCCCTGTGCTATACAGTAGGTCCTTGTTGATTATCTACTTTATGTGTAATAGTGTGTATCTGTTAATCCCAATCTCCTAATTTATCCCTCCCCTGCCCCTTCCCCTTTGGTAACCATAAAATTGTTTTCTATGTCTGTGAGTCGGTTTTTGTTTTGTAAATAAGTTCATTTGTATCATTTTTTTTAGATTCCACATATAAGTGATATCATATGATATTTGTCTTTCTCAGGGTCAGAAGTCTTAATGTAACCATGCAGAGACATCATGCTATTTTAAGTTATGTATAGAAAAGTCTGTCGATATAAACCCATAAAATTCTGATGCTCAGAGTGATATTAAAAGGATGTTTAAGGGGACTTCCCTGGTGGACCAGTGGTTAAGACTCCGTGCTTCCACTGCAGGGGGCACAGGTTCGATCCCTGGTCAGGGAACTAGGATCCTGCATGCTACATGCCTCGGCCACAAAAAAAAAAAAAGGACAAAAAGGTGTTTAATAATGGAAGTGTACTCATAGAAATATTAATACTTGTGTTTACAAAGTCTAAGAACTGTCTGTCTTTGAGTGGAATTGATCATTGTATTCCACTTAAATATGTACATGTTTCTCTCACAAGCACTAAAAAATTTTTTTTAATATTTATTTACATGGCTCTTTATGTTTTGTAGAGTGTAACCTCTACAGGGGCAGGACATGTGCCCTCACCAGGGCCTGGCACATAATGAATGGCTGACAAGTGTTCGTAGAATGAGCACATTAATGAAGGGAAGAAAGAATGTATGTGTTAAGATAAATGGAGTCATGTGTAAGAAAATCACCAATACAGGGGAAACTCATCTTTCCCCTTGGCTTATTTACACATATTATAAATGGCAAAAGTGAAAAAGGAAGAAAACAAGGGAGACCCTCTAAAATAATTTTCATCTGTTGTGGAATCAAAGAGTGGAATAAAAACTGCCAAAAGTAGAATACTGTATTCTTTCCACGTGCACCAAAAGGTCATCTACCAGGTGACATCAGAACCAAAGAGATTTACTCCGGGCTATGGGGGTACATGAGCCAGTTGGATGAAGGAGAAGTGAATTTCATAATGGAAACCACTTCTCACCTTGGAAGTTCTCATCCAGGTCACTTCATTCCAGTTTTCAAAATGGTGCCCCGACGGCTCCCAGATACATCAGTGGCACCGATCTTTTCACAGGTTATTTCAAGGTAATTAAGTTTGGCATTTCCTTACCTGAAATATCTTTCCCAGTTAGACCTAGTATACATCAGAATATCTCATGTATTTCAGAGTCATAGTGTACCTCAATGGAAAGAAAACTCCTCGACTGAACAATAAATGTTCCAATGTCTCCAAGACCATTGCGTTCCAAATCAACATACAATATTAACGGTAATTTATCCGATTCCTCAGAAAAAGGCAGCTCATCACTAAATGACACACTTTTAAAATAAAAGGTTGACACCGCTCATGTCCATTCTGCTATTTTCTCTTCTTTCTTTGTTGCTCTGCTCTTAATCATTTCAGAGGTGTGAAATTTTGTAGGGACCCCTTTCTTGTGTATGGGCTCTTCCATGTTACAGCACTGTCTGGAAGTGAGTGCACATGTACTCTGAAAGCAGAAAGAAAAATTCCGATCATGAACACAAAAACAATGCTAAGATAGAGAAGAACTAGTGTTTATGTTCAGTCCCCTATAGAATGACCCTTAAGTAGGCCATCCAGGAATTCATTCTGTTTCTAGCATCCTTACCTCCAGGTTCACTCATTCCTTTAACTTTCTTAGCCCTGACTTCCTGGGTGCCTTTCAAATCCTCACAGCAGTCCACAGGAACCAGAGGACATCATTACTGGATCTCACCTGGAAGGCAGTGACAGATTCTTACCTTAAGAGTAGGAGTAGGTCTGGGTCTTTCACATGCTTCAAAATGTACCATCTCTGAAAAACAAACTTTGGTTTTGTTATCATAGTATAGTGTAAAGTATTTCATATAGTATAATCTTGATATAATATTATACCAAAAGATGCCTTTCCCACCAGGAGTGAAGAAGGGAAGGAATGAAAGGAGTTACGGTTAGGTCATCCAGGTTTTAAGTTTTGTTTTTAGGAAAAAGGCAATTTTTTAAATAATTCAGAATTTGAGGATGGAGGTGGGAGAAACTAGGATGTTTAAATTCCCAGAAAGCAGGATCTAAGGTGGATAATTTATGTGCTATCGAGGCACACAATGAGACTTTAAGAAATTGTTTTATATAAATGTGAGTAAGATGACTACAAAGGAGACAATTTTAATTAGTCCTTGCAAAGGACTAAGAAAGAAGAGGAAGAAGAAGAGGAGGAAGAAGAAGGGAGGGAAAGGACTTCCTTGGCGGTCGGTCGAGTGGTTAAGAATCCACGCTTCTACGGCAAGGAGCATAGGTTCCGAGCTCGATCCCGGTTCCGGGAACTAAGATCCTGCATGCCGCGCACTCAGAAGTGGGGAAGAAGAGGAGAAAGAAGCAAAAGAGGTAGGATAGCAACAACAACTTTCTGAGCAAATATCAGTGAAACTCCACCAGAATACTTTGTCTTTCCAGAGAGTATCTTAGATATTAACTATTCGGTATTTTTTTCATGTGATTTATGGCTATACACTTCCTAATTTTTTAAAGTTTATAAAAGCAAAACTTAACTCTGGAACATTTGGAGGATATATATGTATTATATATAATTTACAGAGATATAATGGTTCTTTGAAATAAAGCCCCTTGAAACTGAAACTTCATGAAGACTATAGCTGTTATGTAAAGTTCATTGATCATAAATTAAGATACATCAAACCCAGGATACGTAATTCCCAAGATAAATAATGTGCTAGAGGATATTTTGTGATTCTTTCCAAATAGGTGGTACATTCTATGCAGTAGGATAATATTTTGCATATAAATTGAAGGACTTTTTTTTCTTTTCTTCCTGTCTCTCACTAACCATCTTCCCCATTCAGAGGACAGCTAGAGTATTACACGCTTTCTGCCACAAGGAAGGGATGATACAGCAAAATGAAGCCAACAAAGTCCACGTCAGTTATTAGTTTTATGTCTCAAAATCCAGGACTCTTGCACAGACAAAAGACTTGGAAATAAGAAAAATAAGGGCTCCCTAGTCTCCAGCACTGTTGGAAACCATATAGTATTCCACAGATGAAGAGAAAATGAGGACCTGGTAGGTTCTAGAGAAATGGAACCAAAATGAATCCCTGGTAAGAGAAGGATATAAACCAAAAATAATTTGGGCTGAGGAAAAAAAGGGAAGTAACTTACAAAGCCTTCGGTGTCCCCATGCCTGGCCTGCGGAGGGAACAATAGAACCCTCCATACCATGTTTCTAGGCAGAAAAATCTAAGATGGCCTCACCAAGTTTTCTGCAGCCCAAAAGGGTCCTTGAGCATTAGAAGTTTTACCTTGAGACTAAGAACAGTGTAGAAGTGGCCCAGAGAGCTGGAAGACATGAAGAGCCACTCTGGGCAATACAAAGAAATTGTGGGAATGAGTGAACTGCGGGAGCTCATGAGGGAAGACCAGACCAAAATGTCACTGTCAGAAGGTGCCAGGGTAGGTAATGAAGACACCCAGGCCAGGATGACATCGCGTACACTGAACCCCATGCCATGGAGGCACAAGCCCCTCAGAACTACTCAGGCATAACTGTAAGAAAACAAAGAAGAAATTATTGGGGTGAGGGGTGGAAGAACCCTGAAATTTCTACTTGTCTTTCTACCACCCAAGAGATAAACCCGTGGAAGACCCCGAAACAGAGCATGATTATTGTGTTCAAGCAAGTACATGGAAGACAGGATGGCTGCCAAGTGAGTGAGGAACGGGTTTGGAA
The DNA here is from genome assembly GCF_009873245.2 of Balaenoptera musculus. NCBI lineage: Eukaryota > Metazoa > Chordata > Mammalia > Artiodactyla > Balaenopteridae > Balaenoptera > Balaenoptera musculus. Next base: position 13,797,366 of record NC_045794.1, on the reverse strand, counting down.
AGGAAATGAAGTAAAACTGTGTAGGCCCTATGGACTAATATAAAAATTTGGCTTTTATTCAAAGTGTTATGGGAAACTCTTGGAGGGCTTGACGGAGAGTTGTTACACAGACTGCCTTATGATTTAATACAGTTGTTCTGGCTAATGTCTTAAGAACAGTCTTAAGAAGGGTAGAGGTAGAATCTAGGAGATCAAAGAGGAAGCTATTGTAATATTCCAGGTGAGAGATGATATTCGCTTCGTTTAAGGTTATGAGAATGCGGTCAGAATCTGGATATCTTTTAAAGGTAGAACCTTGGAATTTGCTAATAGACAGCATGATGGATGTGTAAGAATAACTAGAAGGTTTTAGGGTTAAACAATTAGAAGTACGGAGTTACCATTCTCTGAAATGGTAAAGACTGGAGGAAATAGGGTTGAGAGTTTTTGTACATGCTGAGTTTGAATGTTGACTGTTAGACATGTAAATATAGATTTCAGAAAAGTAATGGTATATTCAAGACTGGAGTACAAGGGCAAGGTCCAGGCTGGAGAGTCATTAGTATACAGATGTTATTTAAAACTGCAAAACTGGGTAAAAACAAGGGCATGAATGCAGATAGAAAGGAGAAAAGGCAGAAGGACTATGTTCTGAGACACTGCAATACTATGAGGTTGAAGTGATAAACAAGAATCAGAAAAGGAGACTTAAAATGTGCTTCCCGAAATAGCAAAAAAAAAAACCAAACAAACAAATTAGAAGAAGAAATTTCCAAGGTCCAATTGTATCAAATATTGCTGACTGATCAAGTAAGATGAGGACTGAAAATTTACCATTGGATTTAACAACTTGGCATTCATTATTAATGTTGAAAAGGACACTTGGTGGAGTAGTGGATTTCAGAAAATGAAATAGATTCAAGAGCGATTTGTACTAGAGGAACTGGAGACTTTGGTTCTAGGCAACTCTTCTGATAAGTTTTAACATAAATGAAAGTAAAGAGAGGGACGATAGCTGAAGGGTAAGTGGGATGAAGACAGAGTTTTTATGTTTTTAATGGGAGAGATAACAATGTAGAAAAAAGAAAAATTAATTGATGTAGACAATAGGAGGAATAATTATTAGATTGATGATGGTGACTAGGCAAGAGGGCATGGGATTTATTGCACAAGAAGAGATTTCCTTAGCTAGGAGCACTAACAGTTCATTCATGGACAGATGAGAAAGCAGAGGGTATAGACGTAGATGCAGGTAGGTGGGTAAATGTGGTGAAAAGAGCATGGTTAAATTCTTTTTTATTGCTCCTATTTCCTCAGTGAGCTACGAAGCAAGATCATCGGCCAAGAGTAAAAATGGGTTGTGTCTACATTTTTCATACAGTACTCTGTATATAACTAGAATAACTCTTTTATGAGTATGGTGAACTGGTATTCCTTAATTTACCTCTTAGTGTTTGTGCAGGCAAGTTTTATATATTATCAAAACAAATTACAAAGGCCAGACTCTACATTCCAGGAAATTTCATTTAGTCATTAATTTCACAAATATCAAATGATCCTTACTAAGTTCAAATACTCCTTTGCTATTTCAGAAGAAAGTATAAAAACTGAAATGTAGAGAACACTGAGAACTAATTCCCTGGAGACCCATCTGAGGAGAATAAAACTTACATTTCCCAAAGTAGATATCTTTCTAGGAAAAACAAAAGCAAGGAAAATAAATTCTCCATGGCCATAGAAAAACAGGACTTAGTATATATGCTTCTCTTAGGAAACTCATTAGTTTGCTTGAGTTTTTGGTTAACTTATAGTAGGAAGTCTTCATCATTAGTGGCTTATAGACAAAGAAAGAAACTACTGGATGAAGATGAACCATGGGCTATTGAGAAAAACATTCTTTTGGAATCAGAAGACCAGAAACAGGTCCCAGATCCATCACTTAAATGGCTATGTGTACTTGGGCAGTTTTCCTTCTCTTAAGCCTCAGTGCCTCTGTCTGTTAAATGGATGTACTGAACCTAATTTTGTAGGTTTTATGAAGCTCAAGTAAGATACTGGATATAAAATCACAAAGAAAATTATTGTATCATTTTATCACTGTAAACCTGTCTTTTACATGAAAATTTGTTTTCACTTTTTATTTTGTTCCTATGCATAGATTATTTCCTTCATACTTTTCTTAGTATGATCACATTTTTTTTGAGAATGATACTACTGTACAACAACTACAGGATGAAATACATGCTTAGACAAAATAGATTTAGTGTTTTAAAAATATTTTATAATTGTGTATATTTGTTCTTGATCGCTTACTTTATGATAAAATTACTGACTTTTTTCTGTTTTCCTAGTATGAACAAAGTCTTAATGACTAGCTAAGACCTTGAAAATTATGACTCCAACTAGGTACAAGTTCTCATATGGCAAGTGTTGATTTAGTTTATCTAGCAGTATGAACAATAAATCCAGTCATTAGGGCTTACCTATTTTAAAAGCAGTTTTTAAACTTTTAAATCCCTACTTAGATGATCTCTGAAAAATGTCTTCCATACTCAGAGGAAATAAAATGCAGAAATGTTCACATTCATGAGACAATAGCATTGACTGAATGCTGTAAAATGAAATCTGCTCTTTCTGTTTTTCTTTCAAAAGAAAAATTGCATAAATAATACATTTGGACCTTGCAATACCAAACAAGCACAATAGCTACTTTACAGCTTTCATCAAAATGAAGGCCATCTTTTTCATTTTATTATGGAACCATTAATACAATATCATCACCTCTGATTGGCTGTAAGATTCCAGACTGAAGGCATCATGCCAGATGTCAATGGAGGTGCTAATATCACTGGGATACAGGATGGCAGCAGCCCAATGACCAGTGTGCAGATAAAATCTGAAAAAACAAATCAATCAATCTAAAACTTTTCAAATTTGGGGCCATGGCTTCTTTCTTGGGAAAAACTCAGATAAGAACTACCTTCATAATGACCTCCCAATGCACCTGAGAATCTCTTAAATAATAAGTAATAAAGTTTGTACACATAGATTACCTTGCTCATTCCAGTTTTGGGATGTCTGGATACATTTCTATCCAGATTATCCTTTTCAGCAGTCTGTCAGTAAAAACCCAAACCAAAAAACAGGTAATATTTGATTAAATCTATTTTCTACCTATTTCAGTCCAAAAAAGAAAGATGTGTTAGGAGGAAGAATAAAAATAAGGTCAAAATTAGATTCCTAATTATTCCTGGATTTAAATTATCCTTGCTTTTGTGGGCTCTGTCCCATGACAACAGATAATCAAGAGCTGGCTGTAATTGACATATTAGGGTTTTCTTTTACTTAAGGCAAATAGAAGGATGCAGTTAAACATTAGGTTTACCCTTTAAGTAAAAAGAGCACATGGCAGATAGCCACAAAATAGGGGTTTAAAAGGATTTACTAACTTGGGATAAATATGGTGTGTAGAAGGTATTTAAGGAAAATTCAAAGCAACCCATGGATAACAGCCTTATGTTGCATGGATTTAGCACAACACGATTTAATTTCTTATATAGAAGAATTAAACAGGGTAGTATAACCTGTGATTTCTTAGCACTCTTTTTGATGTTTTAAAAGAAAATTTAGTTTTTCTCTTCTGTGAAAGTAATTTTTATTTTTTTACTTTTTATTTAAAAAAATTTTTTAGACATTCTTTTTTTTATATTCTTTCCCATTATGGTTTATCACAGGATACTGAATATATTGAATAGTTCCCTGTGTTATACAGTTGGACCTTGTTGCTTATTCATCCTATACATAATAGTTTACATCTGTTAATCTCAAACTCCCAATCCTTCCCTCCCCCTTGGCAACCACAAGTCTGTTCTCTATGTCTGTGGGTCCCTCTATATAGTTAAATCTGATCTTTAAGAGACAAAAATATTGTAGAATGTGTTAAGACATACTCCAGGTCAATGAGAAATAAATTAAAAACTGTTAATCTACTTGACATTAACAAATATGTACTTTGAGACGTCACTACATTTTGGTATTGTACAGATACTGGGAGTACAGTTTCCCACTCCAAACTGCTACTTAGTAGCTGGGTAAACCTGTACAAGTCACTTAACCTGTTGGGGCCTCAGTTTTCTGTGCTAGGAAATGGGAAATTATTATAGAACCTATTTCACAGGGTTCTTGTGAGGTTTAAATGATCTAATATATGTAAACTATGCAGAGGAATGCCTGACATATAATAAATATTCCAAAAGTATGAGTTATTTTTGCTATCCAACAGCATTTCAAATGACAGCAGAGCAAGAGTAAATTAAGAAGTAAAAAAGTTATCACTTTGTTCTTGTTGTCAGCATTACATCCTGATAAGATTCAAGAAAATCCTATTTACTTACAAATTACTGCTACTGAGATTGACTGAATTAGATTTGAGGAATTAAAAATAGTCAGCATCAAATATTTGTGTTTGCTTTTTTAACAGGCAAATTAAAACATTGGCAAGTGCCTTTTAATTTAATCTTTAATTCTTATCCCTTTGGAGACTACACACAAAATATTCATTTATCTTCCATTTCAGTTTGGTAATATATTCTTGGCAATTAAGAACTTGGTGTACTAAAAGATAAATGTATTTAGGTTAAATGTTAGTGCTTTGTGTAAAGCCTGCTTTGCAGGAATTCGGTATACTTCTTACTCTTTGGAAAGAGATGAAGCAAACCCCTAATTTTTAGAGCTTTGAAAATGGCAATGTGTCCCTACTCTCTTCAGTAAAATCATTGACATTAACAACTCCACTTTAATTTTACTGTTCAAACACAAAATGCTAAGCACCTAAAAGGCTCACAGATTACTCTTCATTCATTGCATTGATATCACTGATTTGGTCAGGATAATTCTAAGGCTCCCTAAGATTGGCCTTTGTTGTTGTGAGATGCTGGTAATCAGGAACCAATAATGGATTCAGCATTTTCCAATATTGAAGTCCACCATGAGGATAATCCAAGTTTTCACACTTTATTTCATTTACCTAACCCTTCTCAAAAAAACCACCCTCTTTATATATAGATGAATCTTAAATTTACATGCATATACAAATAAAAATATATGTATATTTGCAGTGGTAGAATGGCATAAAACTAACATCTATAACAATGGTATGTGTTAGATTATAAAATTGGCATTACCCATAATTTAACTACCAACCTGTTTCCCCTTTCATTACTTTCCTTTCATTATAATTTGTTAATTATTATAAACAATTAAGTTATTATATCTAAATTTATAAAAAACTAACAAGAGCAACTGGTAATATATCAGGGTATAAGCCAAGAGATGTGTTTTTGTTCAAGGCATTTGCTTTTTCTGAGAATTATATGGCTCCTATGTTAAGTGAGTAGGTGGCTCTTTGAAATAATTTCAATAGTTCGAGAATCCCAGTGAAAGTTCCCATTTCTTGGGTGTAATTTTGCACAAGTTACCTGAAACATCAGTTTCTTTGTCTTTGGTTGGAATTGTGTCATCTCATTGGGATAATATTGGTTATCTTATGCTAGCCAGAAAGAGCAATTGATACCTTTATTTCTTTAATTTAAATGAGAACAACACTTATGACTCAATAGTATGACTTGTTTTATAGGAAAACTCATTGTATAGGAATTGGGTCTGAGAAAAAGGCAATGAGAAGTTAGAAACAATCAAAGGAATATTTCTTCGGTGGTAAAATGTTTGAGAATCCTGGAATGGGGTTTTAAGGCTCCTTCCAACTTTGTAAATCATTATAACTTATTGCTTGAATTTTCTGGTCATACTTTCTCATCCTAGTAAAATCAATCTTACCTCTTTTAAGAATGGCTGTACCTCAAGTTAGACATATAAACAGAATTTACCTTCCCCGATACAGGCATTATTCTGTATGAAAGTCTAACATAAAGGTGTTGTTTGTATAAATCAGTGATATTATATTCATGTGTAGCTCATGAAACTGAAGATGTATATGTTTAAATATAGATTATTAAATATGTTGGAGGTTTGGCTGAGAAGGCTGTCATATAACTAACTTCATATGTGCAGGTGCTCTGCACTGAATTAATGTGCAATTTTTTCTTCATATTTATATAAAGCCTCCCTACTTGCAATTTTCATTGTACCTACATAAACAGATTTATTTAATAGGTTTGATTAGTATCCATACTTATGTAATGTAAATCATTAAAAAATCTTTGCATAATTAAGTAACTTAAGGAAATAAGCTTTGGTAAAAAATATTCACTAAAGTTATTGAAGTAACTGAAAATGGGATGCAATCTAAATGGTCGATGGTGATTTTAAAAAGCTATGGAGTAGAATGTTTCCCATCTACTAAAAACAATGTTTATTTAAAAAAGGACAAATTTTTCTCATAATGTCAAGTGAAAAAGAAAAATGCCAGGATACTTGATTGTATATATAGTAGGGACACAACTATGTAAAAGAAAACCAACAAAAAGTCATGAATCGGAAAAAACACTGGAAAGAAAGACACTAAAATGTAAATCGTGGTTATCTCTGGGTATCGGCTATCAGGAAATTTGCTTGTGTTTCCTTCTATTTTTCTCTGGTGAGCTTACATTGCTCTCATAATTGAAGTTACATATACTTTATCTTTATAAAACAATCCATTGATTTAAAAAAGTGACTAAAATAATATAACATTTAGTAGTTACATATTGCTAACCATGTATCTGGCATTGTTTTATATGTTTGATCTTCAACAACCCAATCAGCTAATTTATTCTTATCATTTTACAGCTGAAAACTTAGAAACAAAGATGTTAAATAACTTGTCCCAACTTATACATAAGTAGGTTGTGAAACTGGCACTTACAACTTTGGTTTATATGGCTTTGGTCTGTGCTATACTACTGCTATCAACTTGCACAACTGAAAAGTTGTCATATTTTTATTTTTTAAATATTTAAGCATGACAAAAGTACAGATGTACTGACACCCATGTACTCATCACTGAGTACTGATTTTTTGAAACAATACCACAACATGCTTATTTAAATCAATATTACCCCTTTCAAATATATCAATGGGGATGTGTCATTTTTAGGTGATGATGCCATTTTTATTATTATAACAAGAATAACTATTGAATACTAAGGTATTAAAAAGTCAAAGCAGGTATAAGTCTAACAAAATATGTACAAAATCTATATGAAGAAAACTATAAAACTCTGATGAAAGAAATCAAAGAAGACCTAAATAAATGCAGAGATATTCCATGATCATAGATAAGAAGACTCGATATTGTCAAGATTTTGATCCTTCCCAACTTGATCTCTAGATTAAACAGAATTCCAGTCAAAATCCCAGTAAGTTATTTCATGGATATCAACACACTGATTTTAAAGTTTGTATGGAGAGATAAAAGACCAAGAACAGCCAGCAGAATATTGAAGGAGAAGAACAAAGTCATTTGACATTACTCTACCTCAAGACTTACGAAGAGACTACAATAATCAAAACAGTGTGGTACTGGTGGGAGAATAGACAAAGATACCAATGGAATAGAATAGATAGCCAAGAAATAGACCCACACAAATATTATCAACTGATATTTGACAAAGGAGCAAAGGCAATACAATGGACAAATGATACTGTTTTCAACAAATGATGCTGGAGCAACTGGACACCCACATGCAAAAATAATAATAATAATAATCCAAACACAAAATTATACGCTTCAGAAAATTTAACTCAAAATGAATCACAAACCCTAATCTAAAAAGTAAACTGTAAAACTCATAAAAGATAACATAGGAGAAAATCTAGATTATATTGGATTTTGCAGTGACTTTTTAGATACACTAAAGGCAATCCATGAAAGAAATAATTGATTATCTGGACTTCATTAAAATGAAAATCTACTCTTCAAAAGATACTGTCAAGAAAATGAGAATACAAGCCACAGACTTGAAATTAATATTTGAAAAGATATAACTGATAAAGGACTGTTATGCAAGATATACTAAGAATTCTCAGAACTCAACAATAAGGAAATGAACAGCTTGCTGAAAAAATGGGCAAAAGACCTGAACAGACACCTCACCAAAGAAGATATATGGGTGGCAAATGGGCATATAAGATATGCAATTTCGTTTGTCATTAGGGAAACACAAATTAAAACAACAATGAAATGCCACTACCTGCTTTTTAAAATGATGAAGATGTAAAATACTGACATCACCAAATGTTGGCAATGATGTAGAGCAACAGGAACTCTCATTTATTGCTGGTGAGGATGCAGAATGGTACAGCCACTTTGGAAGATTGTTTGGCAGTTTCTTACACTCCAGGGTATTTACTTAAAAAGTTGAAAATGTATGTCCACCCAAAAACCTGTACGTGGATATTTATGGCAGCTTAATTATAACTGCCAAAACTTGGAAGCAACCAAAATGTCTTTCACCAAGTGAATGTATAAACTGTACATTCAGGCAATGGACTATTATTCAGTGTTAAAAAGATATAAACTATCAAGCCTTGAAAAGACATGGAGGGATCTTAAATGCTTCTTGGTAGGTGAAAGAAGACAATCTGAAAAGGCTACATACTGTATGACTCCAACTACATGACATTCTGCAAAATTATAGAGATAGTAAAAAAGATTGGTGGTTTTCAGGGTTTGGGACGAGGTGGGGGGTGGATAGGGGAAAAATTTTCAGGCAGCGAAACTATTCTATATGATACTATAATGGTGGATACTTGTCTTTATGCATTTGACCAAACCCATAGAATGTACAACAAAAGTGAACCCCAATGTAAACGATGGACTTTGGTTGATAATGACCTGTCAATGTAGGTGTATTAATTGTAACAAATGTACCACCCTGGTGTGGGATATTGATAGTGAGGGAGGCCATACATGCTTGGGGACAGGAGCATATGGGAACTCTCTATATTTTCTGTTCAGTTTTGCTGTGAACTTAAAACTACTCTAAAAAAAATAAAGTCTATTTTTCAAAACTTGGGCAGCACAGTATGCTAAGATATTCACATGTTTATCTCACTTAACTTTCATAACAATCATATTAATAAGAGCCATTCTTTTGCAATATTATAGATGAGATCATTAAGACACAAAAGGGTTTCTTCACCCAAGGTCATTATACTCCAGAACGCGTATTTGTAATAATCACAAATTCAAAACATTTTTTTAAAATTCTTTGTGTATCTACAAAAGGTTTTGTGCAGATCATCAACAAAAGCAAACTATTTATTCTCTAAGGACAGTATTATTTTCTTTTTAATAATGAGATGCTATTTGGAGAAAAACCTAGTAGTAAAGTTGGGTGATAAAGTTGAATGATGCTATTATAGATAAAAACAATGTGTTAAAATGCAATTGCCAACTTGTGGGCCTTGAGCCAAATTTGGCCACTGGACATTTTGTTTTTAGCCACCCTAATACTGGCAGGATATAATTCCATACATCAGGTCACTAGAAAAACCATACCCAGATTCCAATGCGGCATCAATGAGCTAAAATTAGGTAGTGACTCACCCTCTTAAATGGCACAGGGTCTCTTCAGTTCTTTAGTCCTCTCTATCCCCTGTGGTCTCCCTGCAACTGAAACTAAGCGGCATCTACTCTTTACGACAGCATTTGTTCTGTTATTTTTCATCTAGTAGAATTGAGGGAATTTTTTTCTTGTATCCATTTCTCGATGGAAAATATAAGATAAGGCAAGAGGGCGCCATGTCTCATAAAAATGGGAACGTAAGTTTGTGGAAATGTCGAATATCTTATGTTTAATATGCTAATATATCTTGTCTGTGTAAAAGACCACCACTTAATTCACTGACATGAAAAAATAAGAAGAATAATTCTGACTGATAGATGGAAAAATGTATGGTAAGTGTTTAATTAACTGAAAAATACTGGTATTTAAGCAGGATTTATTTTGAAATGCAAATAAAAGATGTGGCTGCAATAAAATGCAAATTGTATTAACTGAAAAACATTGCTCTGGCATCAAAGTCTTTTACAGCTGATAAGTTCATAAAGTATAATCTACAGAGGATAGCAGAAACTATAAGTCCCAAACAGAAACACGTATTTGCAAATGTAAGTCCAGTTAGAAATACAGTTCAGAGTGTAAAAGATCGACTTGAGAACTTACAGGACAGAGTATATGAAAAGGTTACAGTATTTCTGAGCTCTGTATTGCAGCTGATGATAGCCTAAATATAAACAGTAACACCTATTTGGTTATATTATTCATGCTATAGATGAGGACTTTGATCTGACCAAAATACTTTGGTGCGTGGTGCAATGGTAGACACAAATTCAAAAAATTATTTATTTTGTGAGAAAAACCCTCAAGAGGTGAATGTAGTAATTTCGTGGGTGAGCATGAATAAGGATATTGTTCTTGCAGTAGTATGAAACTTAAATAATAAACAGCAATGTTTTATACAAGGACAGAAAGTGTACATGTGTTCACTGTATCATTTATGAGGTACCTCTCTGAGCTAAAATTGTTAACAATTAAACACATCATGAACATAGTGAGGAAGAACTTTTCCCTGGATATGCTTCTGTGGCTTGAACTACTGATGTTTTGATGCCTTGCCTGATGAAATGGAGGCCCAGTTACTAGACAACTGTACTACACACAGATTGGTAGCTTGCATATGGCATGATGCTAAAGATGTATATATAGACACCTACATACACACACATATTTGCATACACACACACAAGATTGAAAATAGTTTCTTGTTCTTGACATTCAGGCAAATTAACACCTGTCATCAGTTAAAACCCAATTAAAAACGGCTTTTTTAGGTTGATATTTTAAACATCAAAATTGTTTAAATTTCTTTGCAATAATTTTTGCACTAGTTACACAAACTTATGATTTGAGTAACTCATTCTTAGAGAAGTTTTATCTTTGGTAGATTAAAATGGCACTGAACATTTGGTTCATTGTCCTATGCTAAGATTGTTCTACAAACACAAAAGGAATTGCCTGAAATACATTCCCCAAATTATGTATTTAAAGACCAAATTCTTTAAAAACATAAAGAGATAGCATGAATGAAGAATTACAAATGATTTAGTACTGAACCAGCATGCAATTCAGTTTTAAAAATTCAAATATGGTGACACTGAAAACCAGAATTCTACAAATTATAGAAATTCTTGTGCAAAGTTTCTATACATGTTTGGAAGTAGCTATATTTGAGAACATCTGTTTTCCATAGTGAACTGAAGAAAACTAAGCATCATTTAAAATTAAAAGCTGCATTACAACAGATTACACAAAACCAAATGTTGACACTAGAACAGAAGAAAAAGTGAAACACTTTTTTTCAAATTGGGCTATAGTTGCTTGGCAATGTTGTGTTAGGTTCTGCTGTACAACAAAGTGAATCAGCTATATGTACACATATATCCCCTCCCTCTTGGACCTCCCTCCCACCCACCCCCCATCCCACCCATCTAGATCACCACAGAGCGTTGAGCTGAGCTCCCTGCGCTATACAGCAGGTTCCCACTAGCTATCTGCTTTACACATGGCAGTGCACCTATGTCAATCCCAATCTCCCAATTCATCCCACCCACCCCCCATGTCCACATGTTTGTTCTCTACATCTGCATCTCTATTCCTGCCCTGCAAATAGGTTCATCTGTACCATTTTTCTAGATTTCACATATATGTGTTAACATACAATATTTGTTTTTCTCTTTCTGACTTACTTCACTCTGTATGACAGACTCTAGGTCCATCCATGTCTCTACAAATGACCCAATTTTGTTCCTTTTTATGGCTGAGTAATATTCCATTGTATATATATTACCACGTCTTCTTTATCCATTCACCTGTCAATGGACATTTAGGTTGCTTGCATGTCCTGGCTTTTGTAAATAGTGCTGCAATGAACATTGGGGTGCATGTGTCTTTTTGAATTATGGTTTTCTCAGGATATATGCCCAGGAGTGGGATTGCTGGGTCATATGGTAGTTCTATTTTTAGAAACACTTTTTAGATCCAAACCAAAGAGTAATGAATTAAAAAAAGAAAATTTTAATCATTGAACTTATTTAATAGTTTATATATTTGCTTCCATTTTAGCTAAAAGTAAAATAACATATCTAATGTCATATCTATAGAATATTACACAATAAAAATAAGTTTGTATTATATTTTTGGTGGTTAATTTTTTTCCATCCATCCAACTTCACTCATTTAAATTATCTGACTGGCCCAATGTTAAAGAAATAAGACACGGCCAGATTCAAATGAGAGTTTTATTATAACTGAAAAACATACAGTCTACTAATTTAACTGCTTAGAAGAGGAACACACAAATTTACATATAACATAAATTTAATGTCTTTATTTCATAGTCATACCTTTAAAATTTATAGACTAATTTGCCATTGTTAAAATTATAGGAAAATTGTGGAAAGGTAAAAATATAAGGTTCTTTGATTTCAAACGTTTGAAACTGAATTAATATTCATCAGTTCATGTATTAACAATGATAATTAGGAGGGTGATAATGTGTAGGAAGAGTTATAAATATGTTACTAATGCAGCACAAATAATACTAAACACTAAATATCATGGCACTGAAAACCAGAATTCTACAGAATCCTTAGAAGTAGCTACTGTAGTTATAACAACTATTGTGTAAAGTTCTATCCATGTTTGAAAGTAGAATTTGTTTTCAGTATGAAAAAATGTTAGATACACTTCTGGAGGTGGCATTATTTTCTCATTAAAAAAATTGAATTTGATCTTTGGCTCCAGTTGGTCTCAAAATTCACAATTTTATTCCTCTCTGACATTGACAACTAATGTTAAAGTCAATATTTAAAATTATAATAACAATACTCTTTTCTCTATGAAGAGATTGCCATCTTTTCTTTCATATATAAACATTACCTCAATTATCAAGGTTATGATGAATTATATTGTAAAGGGTAACATTATCCATGTCTGCTGAAGATAAACTAAATTAAATGGACAAATAGATTAGATATAAAAAGGATATTAAGAGATTATGGAATTACTTCCCTCAAGATCTTTAAAAACAGTCCAGATACCCATCTGCCTACAATAGTTTAGGTAAAGTTTGCCTGAAGCCAGCAGGATGAAGCAGAAAGATAACCTCTAGAGGTTTTCTTCAACCATATTTTTTTTAAGATTTCACTCTATTGTCCTCAAACTGTACTGGCATCTTTTCAGTTTTCTGATGAAGATTCTGGGCAGCATAGTTTTGTTTTTTTTTCTTAATGTTAACACAGTGTCACACCAATTTTAGTTATATTTTTCAATGTAAAAGAAAGGTAACCATAAGAGAAGTATTACCAAAGTTCCGACATTGTGTAAAAGAATTAAAAATTAAATACAGTCAAATTAGGCAAACATTATTAAAAGTCAGGACAGCAAAGTTAAAATTTAAAAAACCCTACTGCATCCTTCATTACTGACAGATTGCTTCATTGTCAAATAATGATATGCTTCAGAATTTCAAACAGAATTTTTAAATTTTTACTATGTAAATTGAAAAGCATATTTTTAATAAACTGGATGTATTCCCTTAATGCTAAAAGGGGACTATCCTCCCCATCAAAAAAAAAAAGATTCTCAGGTGTTCGTAAGTCATAAGTGAACTCAGGGTGACCACATGAGGCCATGTAGATTAGATACCTCCAAAAGTCCACATTGAGGAGGGGCTGCCATACACATAAACCAGCAAGTAAATGGCACCCCCTTGGAATAGGGCAGTGTACACCTGCACAAATATTATGACTGCCTTAGAATGACAATTAGATCATGGCCCACTCCTTTCATAATTGTTCTCATGTTGATTTATTACAAAGAATCAGAGAAAATTGGTTTTAATAAGTGCTGGTCATTTAATGGAATTAAGTTGATCAATATTTCAAAATAAAACAAAACTCTGAAAAGTATAGATTCTTTTGTTAAAACACCAGAAATATCATTGCCTTTTCAAAGTTGGCTATTATGGCCATCTTGTTAGTCATTCATTCATAGAAAGTTCTGTTCTAAATTACTTGTGGCACTGATAATATTTTTAACTGGGTCATGTCCCAAAAATTGTGACATTTTACAAGTATTTTCATAGTTTTATTAGCTTCAGAGGTAGGAGGAGAAACCAACGTCTCCATAACAAATGCGAGAATGTCTTACATAATGAATTTTTACACAAAGTATTAACTAGTTTATGACAGTTTTCCAAGGTCTGGATTGATTTGTTAGTTATTTAGGATATCATGGTAATTGTTGTTTAAGACTGAGGTGGTCTACAGACAAGTTTGTTTATTCAGTAAAAATTGATCAGCAGAGATTGCAAGAGTGCCTAAGTCAACTACTTAACAGGCATTAGGAAAAGTATGAGCAATTCAATACATTTCTTCTGGAAAAAACAATGAAATTTATGACACTCCCTGGTGGTCTAGTGTTTACATTCAGCTCTCTCTCCTAGCAGAAACATCGTGAAGTGTGTGTGTCTTATAGTGACAAATATCATGTGTGGGTATCATTCAGCAAAGGAGGAGAAGGGAAGACAATTTTCCAGAGAAAAAGTATCTGACTTGACTGACTTTCTATAAATCAGATGCCCAAAGTTTACTTAACTTGAAAAAAGTTTGCTACCTTCATGTCAGACACCTGAGAGAATGGTGGCTAGGGAAAAATGTGTAGGGATCTCAACTCAAAGAACGCATGGTATCCTTTAAAAAATCTGTTACAATTTTCACATATGCTTTTCATTTATCATTAGAAAAAAACATTTGCATTTCACAAAAACGTATGTGGTTTATAATACAATCTACATGTTGTCATTTTATAACTCTAGGTCGCATATAATAAAGAATGGATTGGGTGTTTTACTAAATCATTTGTAGTATTCATTAAAAGTAAAACAGAATATTTAGCTTCATATAAGTGCCCTTAACTGGAGTTTACTGATGAAGTAACTGATTATAAATAGGTGTCTCTTTAACTGCAATGTTTAAAAAATTATTTTTCTAATTCTAATTTGAAAAAGATAAATTCCTTTATACTGTGCATGACTGTATTTCATTTTAATGAAGACAAAAAAAGAGATGCCTATAACAGTTTATATACAGCTGCAGAAAAGGCTTACGCGGCTAGAGCAACTCACTGCTTCGTTTCTCTTTCAATTACACTATAATCATTTCATGAGAAAAATATCATGTATCACATTTCTGATCTGATCCAAGAAAAGACCAGTTGTCCTTATTTAAGTTTTCTGCTTTTTTTTATAAGACATTGAATTTATTTTTATGACTCATTGCAGCTACTTTACCGTTTTCACATAATGCATGCATCACTTTCTGCGGAGAATTCAATATATTAACAATATTTTTGGCCACTACTCAGAGGAAAAATCTCAAGCATACTGTAACTGTATAAATCACAAGTCCAGTTTAACATGAATTAAATGCATAAAATCCATCAGTGTCTCTGGAATTTTGCCCAAAACATTTGAAAACCAAGAATAAAGCAAATGTGATGTCAGTTTGGTTTGTGAAAGATTCCCTTTTCCTTCATGCTTCAGAGAGATAACAAAGCTTGAGTCAAGTGATAAAAATAGTTTAAGGCTTACAATAAGTCTGTTTAGTAAAGTTTGAAACTAGCAGGAGACTTGCCTCTCTATACTTTTCGTTTCTTGTTGTTAAAGATTTCACTGCAGTACCTGTAAAATGTGTGTATGTGCTAAGAAACATGCAATTTATAGTACTCATTTCAAAACCGCCTGTTTTTGAAAACAATGCTCGGCACAAGAAATCAGCAAAGACATTGGAAAAATATTAAAATCACTGTGGGAGTGACAGCAAAACATGGAGAGAGACAGATTCCTCCGGTCTGATCCTTTATGATACCATTCTAGTTATTGAGTATATAAATTTCAATCCCTTAGTTCAACTGAAGGGGGAAAAACATGATTATCATATCACTCAAAGCGTCACAACTTTAAATTCAGCTCTGATATAAATTCACTCTGTATAAATGACTTTTAATATTTTGTTCCTTAACATAAGCATCAAATTTTATATAATTAAAAATTTATTTACTGTCTCTTCCTTAATTTAGGTTTTTATTTGCTAATATTACCATTCCTAACCCATCTGGGCAGAAATATCTTTCTGTACATTAGAGCAAGGGAAGTTTTAAGCAAAGGGTAACATTAGCCATGGCACATAACTAGACTTTGAAAGCAAAATTTGGTAAAATGAATAATGTGAAGAGAAATTGTTGTGACCACTTCAGCTTCTCAGCTCCACACATATGCATTCATAATGTTTCACAAGGAAAGAGAATTAGGAAGATAGAGTCAGACATTGTTAGAATTATCTGTTTTTAGAGTTTACTTAATAAAATTATTAGCTGGAGGCTCTAGGACCAAAGTGAAGGATTCCTAGTATATCAGAGTCCTACAAGGAAGACATTTTTCACCCCACTATTATAAAAAGACTCTGTAAACTGTTTCTAAAACAGGAAAACAGGAGGCAGGATAAGCCAGCTTCTCAAAAAGAAAGATTACATGCATGGCTGAGACAGACCAGGCACAAGTTGGTAGGGAACAAGTTAGCGCTGATGTTCATTTATTTTTCTGGTGCTATAAAGTCTTCAATGGCTACAAGTAGTTGACAGGATTTGCAGAAAAGCTTTGGGTACAACCAAATGACAGTATTTTCAGAAGAAATTGTTCAGCACTGGTTTAGAGAAAAGGGGTGCCTTCTATTGATTGAATTGCCAACACCTTTGAGTACTCTACTTAAGATGATTATCTTGAAGAAAGTGCTGTTAAACTCTAGACATTTTAAATATCTTACCTCTTTAATATATTGAATATTTCTTAGTTCTGAAAGAGTCTATTCTTCCTTTGATACATGTGCTTGGCGCTCATCAGTGCTAATGGAAATTAACAACAAAATAGACCCTTAATCATTTATCTTACATTATAGAAAGGCATGATTTGAGAACTTGATTAGGGCTATAACTGAACAAGATATTATGAAGATTTGATTCTCTTTGAACATATCCATTGCAATAATTCAACTGGAAATTTATTATAAAATTTTCTTCACCTAGTTATTTTATATTATGATCATATGACAAAAATCTTGTAAAAAAATCAAAGGTATTCAAGCATTAGCTATTTACATAAGTAAAGTCATGTATTCACAGTTCATTCAACATCCTAGCATTTACTTGGTATACATCACTTTATAATACTTACTGCTTTTGAAAGTGAAGCGTTTCCTTATCTGTCCAGAAAGCATTGTGTGAAAAGTATTTTCACTTGTTTTTACTAGGTTTGAAGTTTTTAAGAGATACCTACTTTTAGAAAACCTTACCTTTATGTGACATCCATTTATAAATTTAAGCTGAGAAAAATACTAATCTATATAAATATACCATAGGCAACACAGAATGTGTATTCCTCACAGCAAAGCAAAGTGAGATCTGGGAATCTTTGTGAATTTCAGTTATCCTGATACCAATTTTCTGAACATACCCAGTTACCCTGTGTCTTCTTGCTGTCTTTATCTGTACTGCTTTTCTCCAGCCAGATTATGCAGTTTACTTCCCCTAAGACATCTCTGCTCCTACTGAGCTACTTTATTTTACAACCCCAAGCCAGAAAGTTTTACTGTTGCCAGAAACGTTTCTCACTTCCAATGTTTCTCTTTGTGGATGTTGTACCACCATAGCATTGTGATAGAAATGAATTAGCTAGTGAATACAAATTTTAGGTGATTATGAATTTTGTGGTTCAAGTTTTTGGTTAGTTTGTTTTTGTGCTTATGGAGGGAGTATTATCTGACATAATTATACTTAAATTGTGTAATCTTAACTTCCTTTAAATGTTCATACAAAAGACTTTTGCTTTAAAAAAGAAGCAGTAGTACAACCTATGTTTGGATTTGGGGAATTCAGTTATAACACAGCCAAATAATAACTATCTAACTACCAGAAATATGGGTACAAACTATTATTAAATGCAAATTATTTGTTTGCCTTAGTAGAATATTCAAGAAAATTAATTTAATCTCTTAAATGAAACAAAAATAGTGAATGTTAATAACCAGAAAGAAAATATAAAATTCGGTAGCTTTCTTATGAAGTATTATAGCCAGTTAGAAATCTTTAAAAATCTCATCCACAATAGAAACAAAACACAAAATTCACGGTACAATGAATGTACAGTATCTATCAAAATAATCTGCAAAATGTGTTAGGAACTTTAAAGAAAATCAAAAGAATGTAGAGGTGAACCTTTGACCTAAGTGAGAAAATAAAATGGTTTAAAGATGTATCTCTCCCAAATTTCTTTGTATATCTGAGATGATTCCAAGATTAACCTTGCAATTTCAATAAGTGATTCTAGTAATCATCCAAAAAACAATAGGTAAAAAGAGTCTAGAAAAAATTTTAATTTTAACGATATAATAATATTAAAATATTCTAAAATATATAAAGTATAAAATACATTTTAATATATAGTAAATCAGAATGTGGTCATTAATAAATGATATAATAATAATAAAAATACATCAACAACACAGATGCACAATTTGGCAGGTAAATTGAATGGCATGCACAGAAACAGATCCTAGTACATATTACGTTGTATTTTAAGATAATATTGCATATCATAAGTTGATGAATCATTTAATATTAATGCTAAGATAGTTTACTTTATTAAAAAGTCATAACAAATATTTAAATAAATTAAAAGCTAAATAGAATTAGCTATTTTAAAATACAAAAAAAATAAGTAGATAACATTGGGATAGTAACAGATTTTTAAGCAAAAAATAATAATAATAGAACACATTAAAGAGGAAAAAATAGATTTTAGCTGGTTACAATCAATAATTATTATATGCCAAACTTACCATACCCAGAACTAAAAACAAAGAGGCAAACTGAGTGGATTATTTTAAATTTTATGTTAAATGACACATATTTAAATATAATAAAATATCATATAAATTAATATGAAAATATCCAGTCGATGTTCATAAGTATGTTGTAACTGTTAATTCTTTAAACATGTTTTAATACACTATGAAAGCCCATAAATTGCAGTTGGCTGATGTGCCTTTTAAGTGTCCTGTAATCTCATAATAACAGAGTTTTTTTTTAACATCGACACAATTGATATTTGGGGCTGATAATTACTGTGGGAGACTGTCCTGTGTAAAGTTGGATGTTTAGTATCATCCTAGCCCTCTATCTGGATTCCAGTAGCACTTCCCAGGTTGTGATAACCAAAAATATCTTCAAACTGTCAAATGTCCCATGAAGGGCAAAATCACCTGTGGTTGAGAACCAATGCTCTATAAGCTCTTCCCTCCATCCCCATCTTTTTCTACCCTGGCAGATTATTCATCAGAGAGCTTGGGAGGTTTGTTGCATGGAGTGGTCCATGATCCACAATATGGATTTTGCCAATTACATCTCCCTGGTCTAACATAACACATGCTCAGTATGTAAATGATTGTATTTAGAGGATAGGTCATGTCATAGGTGGCTGGAGACATTCTTATTTCTTCCCCTTCTCGCCCACCAAATCAAGTCAATGAAGTCCTTTGTTATCAAATCTCTAATGTCTTTCAAATTTGCTTACTTTCTTCCTTCTCACTAAACTACCTTAGTTCAAGCTACAATCATCTCTCACCAGGATTAATACCACAGCCTCCTAACTGGTCTCTGTTTTTCCAGTCTTATCCCCATCCAAGCTCTTCTTTCTTTCCACCACCAACAATTAAACTGTCAATGACTTTTTAGGATAATAGGCACTATAATAGAAAATATACAGATGGTTGTCACAGAACAAGCAGACTCTTAAACTCTGGTGGTCTTTCTAAAATGCTCACCTAATTATACCAAGCATGGCCCTGTACCTCTCTTCAAACACTGAAAACCCTTCAATAACTCTCCATGTCCCTCAGGGTATTGTCTGAATTCCTTTCTGGGGCTTACTAAGTATTTTGTGATTGGATGGCCTCTTACTTTTCTAGTTTCTTTTCTATCCCCTATACTTCCAAATGGCTTTCCATACTTTCTCTTCATGTATGTATAATTCATAAACAATGTATACTCTTATATTTGTGTGTTTAAATTTTGCATAAATGGTAGCATATTGTTCCTATTCTTTTGCAATTCACTTCTTTTTAGATTTTCTTAATTCATGTAGATCTAGTTCTTCACTGTCCAGCAATCCATTGCTTAAAAATTTTTACTTTAATAAACTTAATTTATTTATCTTTCTACTTCAATAACTTTGTGTCTCTAGTACTGGCATAAAGTTGCTATTCAAAAAAAAAAAGGTTGATGGGATTTCCCTGGTGGTGCAGTGGTTAAGAATCCACTTGCCAATGCAGGGGACACGGGTTCGATCCCTGGTCCGGGAAGATCCCACATGCTGCAGAGCAACTAAGCCCATGCGCCACAACTACTGAAGCCTAGAGCCCGTGCTCTGCAACAAGAGAAACCACTGCAATGAAGAGTAGCCCCCGCTCGCCACAACTAGAGAAAGCCCGCGCACAGCAATGAAGACCCAATGCAGCCAAAAATAAATAAATAAAATAAATAAATAAATTTATTTAAAAAAAAAAAGATTGATATGCATGAAAGCTAAAGATAAAGGAAGTAGTTTAAAAATTAAATATCATAAACATTCAAGGATGAGGTTTAAGAAAAGGCAAAGTGCTATATTTTTCAAGTTTAACACTTGAATCCATCTTTTCCATTTAAAAATTTTTGAAAGAAAATCTAATTTGAATAAAACTAGTTTCATAAACTTATCTCTTCTCCTTTCTGAGCTAGTGATTCCTAAACAACATTCTGTATTGCACTATGTATGTCACAAAGAAATCTCTAATAATGTCATGACATGCAAACAAAATTAAAGTCTATATTATAATAAACATTTGCCAAATAGCACATTTAGAGAGAAGTGGACTATATTTCTGCAAACCCAAACAAGCAATAAAATGTGGAACAACTTCAAATATTGGGAAATCCTTATTTCTAAAATGTAAGCATATTCTCTTCATTATTTATTAACAATAATGAAGATAGGTCAGTCAGTAATCACAGTTATAGAATATGAGGATAAGATACTTTGGGAAATGTCCTTGTTAACTACTCTTCCAATCCTTTAACACAAGCATTTTCTATGACCTTAACTAACCTTAACTTCTCATTTATTTACATGTTTACTCCTTAAACATAGAAAAATGTAAACATAACTCACTTTAGGAAAAAATAAAGGATGTTTGTTTAGCATCCAAATAGAAATCATTGATGCCCTATGAAATAATTACGTGATAAGGGAATTTTTATTGAATAGAATAAAGATCATTAACAACAAAAGGGAAATAGGAAAAACAGTCATAATGTAAGACTTCTAGTATATTTTTCTACTCACTTAAGATCAACTGAAATAATAAGATATTGGTGAAATCTGACAAATTTCAGATTGCAATCTGGTAAACATTTGATTTATTCTGAGCTTGTTGATAGCACACACTCAAATCTTTTGTTTTATTCATGTGTTAGACAATCACTATTGACAATTAGCACCTACTAATTCCAGATCTGTTGACTTAAGAACTCCTTTCATTTACTTAGATTTGCTTGACTTTATTTACAGAGAAGACCTTTGAAAACCAAACACTTAACCACATGCCCAGATCTAAGAAGGTTTGAGGAAGTAGGTCTTGTGCATGATTGAGGGAAAACAGAAAATTCTTAGCGTCACGTACACTGCATATAACTACTGAATAAAAGAATAGTTAGATAAATAGAGAGATAAATAGATCGGATAAATGATACATGATGGACAGATGGATATATAGATGAGAGAGAGAGAGATAGATACATGCATACATACATACATACATAATGGATATCATCTCCTTCAAAATCAAGTTTTTCCAGTGCTCCAAAATTATTTTATGTAAAGGAATTGCCCAAAATATCAAGGAATCCTTTATTCAATTGTCAGTACAAAAACATAGCCCAAATCCAAATTGTAAATTATTTTTGATAACCCAACCTGTTAAATTATCAGTGTCTCTGTGCTTCTGCTGCTTCTAGGATTGTAAATAATTAACAATAGATTTACCTATTTTATGATCTAGAATTCTGTTATTTATTCTATGCCTTCTTGTCTGAGTTCATTTGGCACAAATATCATATAAGCAATGTGTATAATTTCATCATTTAAAAAAAAACTCTAACATATATCATTGCTACTTGAGGTAGCTTTCAATGAAGATGATATGCATAGATTTGCAGACCAATTTTAGTTTATATTCTGAAGATATTTTAATAGTCCATATTAAACCATTGTAAGAATTATTAGTATTAGGTAATTTGATATCAAGCATGAAACTTCTGAAATGAAATTTAGAGATGGAGAATAATCTTGGGAAGAAGGGGATGGTTGAAAGAAGTCTGATGTATTCCTTGAAATTAAAAGCAAAATCGAATGCATTGAACTTTTGCCAACTGTAAGTTGTTAAAAAAAAAAAACTGGAATAACTTTCTGCAAAAAAATTTGTTTTGTTGAACTCAGTTTCATCTCTCTTCTTTTAATTTCTTCTTATTTGAACTGTATACATTTTATCAAAAATGGAGGTTATATTTAGTATCCAATTATCTATCCAATAACTAGATATGGCCCTAAGTATAAAAATACATTTTAATTCAATAGAACACCTTGATTCTTATTTCAAAAAAAAAAAAAAGATATGACTACCAGGATTATCCTTGTCAAATTTTTCTTTTCAAATTTCCCTTTTCACTTCCAGTTGCACGAAATGGGGGGCCCTCTTCATCCAGTTGTGCTCTTGACCTTCTTTATTTCCATACCTTCAAGAATAGCCTCTACCAGGCATTTCTTCCAACCCTTCTATCTTCAAACTCTTTCATTCTATAGTAACATTCTTCAAGCTCTTCAAGCTTCTTTCCTGTTTTTAAAAAAATGGAAGAGGATAGAAAGAAAATCATTTTGAAAGATATTCTTCTTTTAATCTGATACACTTTTAAACTACTATTCAATAGCTTTTACCTTTACACAAACTACTTATGACATTGGTTTACCCTGGCTGACTACTCTTTCTTCCTATTATTTAGTTTCTTTCTCTACTCCTCCAAATGAAATTACTCTGACAAAAATTATTAATAGCACTCATCGAATAAAAACCTTACAGACTTCTATCTAAATATGTACCAGCAGCCTTGACCTATGTCTCCTTTGAACTTCAGGATATATATCAAACTTATCTATTAAACATACAGCAATCTAAAACTCATTCTAAAAGTGAACTTAACAAGTTTCTCTCAAAATCAATTTTTTGACCTTTATCCTTTCTCCCAATTAGTCTTAACATCTTTTGAGTCTACTTTCCTTTTGAGAAATGTTTATCCCCTAGTTTACGGATTGGTTGGCATGGGAGAGAGGATGGGAAATTACTACAATGAGAGAGGAATATATCAGTGTTTCTTCACCCCAGTCATACACTGACATTACCTAGGGAGCTTTTGGAAAATACTGATGCCCAAGACACCACCCCCTAATATTCTGATTTAATGTTTCTGCATCATCCACTATATGCTGGACACCATGCTAGACACCTGGAATAAAATGTTAAGCAGGCGAGGTATGGTCTCTGCCAGCACATAGTTTTTAGTCTACTGATGGAAACAATTAAACTGGCAATGACTTTTTAGGATAATAAGCACTATAATAGAAAATATACAGATGGTTGTCACAGAACAAGCAGACCACCTAACTCAGATTCAGATTAGGAAAGGCCTCTGAAAGAAGTCACTTCTGAAGGGAGACCCAAAGGAATTAGTCAACCAGAGGTGAGAAGAGCTGTCTGTGCAGAAGGAACAGTGTGTGTAAAGATTAGAGACAAGAGGCTCAGTGAAAGAAATGAAAAAAGTTCAGTGTGTCTAAAACCAGGAACAAGTTAGAGGAAAGGGGTTAGAGCTGAAATTGGAAAAGTGAGCAAGGACCATATTTTAAAGTTCTAGTCTCTAGGGGAAGACATTAAACATTCCTAACTAGGGGCAAAAATGTCAGTCACGGGTTCATCATGTCATGACCTTGATAAACATGGTGGTAAGGAGAAACTGAAACTTTGAGGGGATTATGAAGTGTTTTAACAGGGGAAAAAATTTATCTTTTGTATTTTAAAAACCTTTTTCAAAATTTTCATTTTTGTGTTAGGTCAGAAATATCTATGCTACAATCCACAAAGTATTAGCCAGGAATTATGAAATCAATAAATTTTCCTAAAAGTCTATGAGTCAGTGTTTCTTGTTTGCTTCTTAATTATGTTGTCCTGAAAGGACCATGAAACCATGTAGGAAGTCCCAGTGGATTACTCACCACCATGTCCTCAAGTCAATAGCCTGGAAGTGATGATGAACCTGTCCCTCTTCTTCCTCCTAGAGACCACAAATGCTTCATGCACACATCCAGACACAAAGTCCTCTATATTTTTCTTTCTAAAAATTTCTAGAATCTACCTTCTTCTTTCATTCTTTTACTACTTGTCTGATTGTGGTAGGCAGAATAACAGTTCCCTAAAGATGTAGATCCTAATCCCAACAGCATGCAAATATGTTACCTTACATGGCAAAAAGGACTTTACAAATGTGAATAAGGTTAAAGGTCATGAGATGGAGTCATTTTCTTGGATTATCCAGGTAGGTGCAATTTAATCATATGAATCTTTAAATGTGGAGAACCTCTTCCAGCTATGGTCAGAGACAGAGATGTGATGATGAAAGTAGTTTCAAAGAGAAGCTATATGGCTGGCTTTGAAGATCAAGAATGGGCCACAAACCAAGGTATGTGGATGGCCTCTGAAAGCTGAAAAATCAAGTCCTGGAGCTTTCAGAAAGGAACATAGCCTTCCAACACCTTGATTCTTTTTTTTTTTTTTTTCTTTTTTTAGTTAACAGACTTTACTTTTTAGAGCAGTTTTAGGTTTACAGTAAATTGAGCAGATAGTACAGAGAGTTCCCATAGATTCTATTCTCTACCCTTCTCAAAGTTTCCCTATTACTGACATCTCTTTCATTAGTACAGTACATTTATTACAATTGATGTACCACTATTGATACATTATAATTAAGTCTATAGTTTACATTAGGGCTCACTGTTTGTTTTGTTCAGTTCTATGGGTTTCAACCAATGCATAATGTCATGTAATCACCATTAAAGTATCATAAAGAATAGATTCACTGCCCTATAAATTCCCAGTGCTCCATCTATTCAACCCTCTTCTTCTCCCCTTAAAACCCTGACAACCATTAATCTTTTTTATTGTCTCTATGATTTTGCCTTTTTCAGAATGTCATATAGTTAGAATCATATAGTATATAGCCTTTTCATTATAGCCTCTTTCACTAAACAGTGTGCACTAAAAATTCCTCAGTATCTTTTCCTGGCTTGATCACTCATTTATTTTTATTGCTGAATGGTATTCCAATGTATCGGTGCATTAAAATTTATTTACCCATTTACCTTTAAAGGACATCTTGGTTGCTTCCAGTTTTTAGCAATAATGAATACAGCTTCTATAAACATTTGTGTGCAGTTTTTTGTGTGGATATAAGTTTCCAACTCATTTAGGTAAATACGCCGGAGCACATTGCTGGATCACATAATAATCACATAATAAGACTACATTTAGCTTTGTAAGAATCTGCCATATTTCCCCACCAGCAATGAATGAGAGTTCCTGTTGCTCCATATCTTTGCCAGAATTTGGTATTATCAGTTTTTTAAATTTTAGCTATTCTAATAAGCAGGTAGTAGTAACTCATTCTTGTTTTAATTTGTAATTCCTTTGTGACATATGATGTTGAGCATCTTTTCATAAGCTTACTGCCATTTGTATATCTTCTTTGGTAAGGTGTCTGTTCAGGCTTTTGCTTATTTTTAAATTGGGTTGTTTGTTTTCTTATTTTGAGTTTTAAGAACTCTTTGCAAATTTTGGATAACGGTTCTTTATCAGAGGTCTTTTGCAAATTCTCCCAGCCTGTAGCTTGTATTCTCATTATCTTAACATTGTCTTTCACAGAGCAGAAGTTTTTAATTCAGTGAAGTCCAACTTACCCATTTTTTAATTCATGGATTTATTTTTTGGTGAACAAAACTTGTCAAACCTCAAATTACCTAAATTTCCTCTGATGTTATCTTCTAAAAGTTTTATAGTTTTGCATTTTACTGTTAGGTCCATGATCCATTTTGAACTAATTTTGGTAATATGTGTAAGGTCAGTGTCTAGATATTTGTTTTTTTTTTGCATGTAGAGGTCCAGTTGTTCCAGCACCATTTATTATCAATAAAAAGACTATCCTTTCTCTATTGAATTGCCTTAACTCTTTCGACAAAGATCAGTTGACCATATGTGTGTGTGTCTATTTTAGGGCTAACTATTCTGTTTCATTACCGATTTGTCTATTCTTTCACCGATACCACACTGTCTTGATTATCATGATTCTATAGTAAGTCTTGAGGTTGGGTGGTGTCAATTCTCCAACTTTGATCTCTTCTTTAATATTGCATTGGCTATTCAGGGTCTTTTGCTCTTGCATATACATTTTGGAATCAGTTTGTCAATATCTAAAAAATAAGTTGCTAAAATTTTTATTGGGATTGCTTGCATGTATAGATCAGGTTAGAAGAACTGACATCTTAACAATGTTGAGTCCTTCTGTCCAGGAACATGAAATATCTCTTCATTTATTTAGTTCTTCTTTGATTTCTTTTATTGGAGTTTTGTAGTTTTCTTTATATAGATCTTGTGCATATTTTGTTAGATTTATATCAAATATTTAATTTTTGGAGCTAATAAAATGGCACTATATTTTTAATTTTATATTCCAATTGTTAACACCAGGTACATAAAAAACCAACTGACATTTGTATACTAAAATTTGTATATTATATTTGTATCCTGCAACTTTGCTATATTCACTTATTAGCTCCAGGAATTTTTTGTTGTTGTTGTTGATTTTTTGGCATTTTCTATATAGACATTAAAGTCATCTGCAGACAGTTTTATTTCACCTTCTCAATCTGTTTAACTTTATCTCCTTTTCCTATCTTACTGAATTATGTAAGACTTCCAGTATGATATTAAATAGAAATGGTAAGAAAAGACATCCTTGACTTGTTCTTAATCTTTAGAGGAAAGCATCTAATTTCTCACCATTAAGTATGTTGTTAGCTGTGGGGTTTTGTAGATGTTCTTTATCCAGTTGAAGAAGTTCCTTGTTATTCTTAGTTTCCCTAGAGTTTGAAGAAAGGATGTTAGATTTTTGTCAAAGGCTTTTTCTATATCTATTGATATAACTATATGAGTTTTCTTCTTTAGCCTGCTGATGTGACTCATTTCATTAATTAATTTTCAGGTGTTGAACCAGCCCTATCTACCTGGAATAAATACCACTTGGTCAAGGTATGTAATTCTTTTTGGTGGGGAGTGGGGAAGGGGAGGGTTTGTTGTTGTTTAGACTTGCTAATATATCATTGAGAATTTTAATGTTCATGAGAGATATTAGTCTGTAGTTTTCTTTCTGTGTAATTTCTTTATATGGTTTTCATATTAGGGTAAAACTGGCCTCATAGGACGAGTTAGGAAGTATTCACTTTGCTTCTATTTTCTGGAAAAGACAGTAGAGAATTGGTATTGTTTTTCTTCTTGAAGTAATAAAATTAGAGCAAATAACAAATATTTAAGATCTACTTGCTTAATTTTATAATGGTCTTCTTTTTCTAGTTTCCTAAAATGGTAGCTTAGATTATTGATTTTAGGTCTTCTTTTTTTCTAATGAATACATTCTATGCTATAAATTTCCCTCTAAACACTGCTTTTGCTGCATTCCACAGATATTTATGTTATATTCTAATTTACACTTAGTTCAAAATACTTTTAAATTTTTCTTGATATTTCTTCTTTTGACTCATGTGGTATTTAGAAGTGTGTTGTTTAATCTCCAGATGCGATTTTCCAGCTATCTTTTTGTTATTGATTTCTAGTTTAATTCCATTGTGTTTTTAGAGCATATTTTATATGACTTCTTACCTTTTAAATTTGTTGAAGTATGTTTTATGGCCCAGAATATGATCTATTTTGGTGAATGTTCCATGTGACTTTGAGAAGTATGTGTATTCTGCTGTTATTGAATGAAATATTCTATAAATGTCAATTAGACCCAGTTGACAGATGGTGCTGTTCAGCTCAGTTATATCCTTACTAATTTTCTGCCTGCTGGACCTGTCAGTTACTGATAGAGGAATGTTGAAGCTTCCAGCTATAACAGTAGATTTGACTGTTTCTCATTGCACGTTTTTCAATTTTTGCCACATGTAATCCCACGCATTTTAGGTACATACGCATTAAGGGTTGTTATGTGTTCTTGGAAGACTGACCTATTTATCATTCTACAATGCCCATCTTATCCCTGATAACTTTTCTTGTTCCACAGTCTGCTTATTCCTGAAATTAATTTTGATACTCCAGTTTTCTTTTGATTTGTGTTAGCATGGCGTATTTTCTCTAGTTTAAATTGAGGATTTGTATGATTTCTTTTTTCTTCTCTCTTGGGATACCAATTATACTTCATTTTTATATTTTTCAGTAGCTTCCCTAGAGTTTCCATGTACACTGACAACTAATCTAAGTCCATTTTCAAATAAAATTATACCACTTCACAGACAGTTTAGCTTTCCTTACAGCAGAGAATTTCCAATTCCTTTCTCCAGTCCCTTATAGCATCCCTATCATTCATTTCACTTATCCATAAGTGGTAAATTACCCAATACATCTTTGCTATAATTATTTTGAACAGTTATCTATAACATCAATTAACAATAAGAAAGTTAAAAGTTTTCATTTTATCCTCTTTTATTTCTTCTTTAATGCTTTTCATTTCTTTACATAAATCTGGGTTTCTTATCCACGTCATTTTCCTTTCCTCTGAAAAATTTATTTCACCACTCCTTGCAAGGCAACAATTCCCTGGTTTCTGAGAAGTCTACTGGCAACAATTTTCTAGCTTTATTTTTCTGAGAAATTTTTATTTCTCCTTCACTTTTGAATAATAAGTTCACTGGATACAAAAGTTTTGGCTGATGGATGTTTTTTCTTTCAACATTTAAATATTTCACTCTATACCCCACTCTCTTATTACTTGCAATGGTTTGTGATGACATCCTTAATTTTAACACAATGTGGCCCATGTCAGACTTCTGACCTACAGAACTGCGAGATAATAAATCTGTATTGTTACAAGCCGCTAAGTTTGTGGTAAATTGTTATGGCAGCAATGGAAAACTAATACTCTAGTTCAGGTCTTCAATATCGCTTAGCTTAAGTAACCTCTAACTGATCATTCTATCTCAAGGTTCATCCTCCTCAAATCCGTCTTTGACACTGCTATCAGAGTGATTGATCAAAACTAAAATTAGACAGTGACTTAGGAATCTACTTAAAACTCTGTAGGCTACAAAATAAAGACCAAATACCACAACATAAAATATGAAGCCCTCCATGATCTGGCCCCACCTACCTATTTAACTTTAGTTTTCATCATACATTCACTTTATCTTCTCATGATACCAAATTGCTTATAACTTATACTAGAAGAAATTCTTTGATTTCAAGCAAGCAGAAATGAAATCTGGTTAATATAACAAAAATGGAACTTATAAAAAGGATTCTAGATTAAGTAGTTTTAAAAAACCTTGGAAGATGAGGATCTTTCGATCTAGAAAGTTGGCATCAAATGAATCAGCACCAATACCACTACCATTTCTTTTCATGTGCCTGCTCAAGCCTTAAATTCTCAGAATACAGAGGAGAGAATTAACTTTTCCTATGTCAAGAGCACTTACTTCTCTCCAATCTCACTATCTCCATGTACCATCCATGTGGTCAGGGACAGTAGGATAGATTGATCCATGCCTTTGGCCCAGGAACTGAGATCTGTAACCTCAACGAAAAAGAAGAGAAACTATTGGGCAGACAAAAATGAGAACATCAGCACTAGGTTCCCTGTAAAAGAAAAAACTCTTTTTCTGTACTCACAAGACTTCTGACACTGAATGTGTTGGTTTTCCACACCAAGCAATTCTCTAGTTCTCTGTGGATAGCAACTGGGTGTCTTAAAATTTAATTCATTGTAACACTAACTACCTGGAGTTAATACAGACCCAACAGGTTAAGGGCTCAGTCCCCCAGGACTGTCTCCACTTCAGTCACCAGTCACAAGTCTGAGCCTCCCATACATCTGACTAACTATAACTCAGGGGTTTCCAATACCCTTCCTTGTTTGATAATTTGCTATAACAGTTCACAGAACTCAGGAAAACTCTTCACTTACTGTTACCAGTTTATTAGAAAAAGAAACAACTCAGAACAGCTAAATGGAAGAGATGCATAGGACAAAGTATGGGGAAGGGAACAGAGCTTCCGTACCATCTCCTGGCATGCCATCCTCCAAGCACCTTGATGTTTTCAGCCACTCAGATGTTCCAAACCTCATCACTTAGTGTTTTTATAGAGGCTTCATTGCATAGACATGGTTGATTACATCATTGACCATTGGTGCCTAAGTCGGTCTCCAGCTCCTCTTCCTTTCCTGAAGATCAGAGGATGGAGCTGAAAGTTGCAATACTCTAATCATGCCTTGGTGTTTCTGGCAACCATCCCCCATCCTCTAAGAGTAACTTCATTAGCATAAATTCAGGTATGGTTGAAACGGGCTTATTATGAATAAAAAAAATCTTCCTTTCTTCCATATCACTCAGGAAATTCTAAGGGTGTTAGGAGCTCTGTGCCAGAAACCAGAAACAAAGACTAAATATATATATATATATATTTTATTATTATTATTATTACTTCACTATAGCACACCTTGGATTCATTATATTGACATTTTCTACATGTATGTCAGTTTCCCCAAGTAGAATTTGAACCTAAGGTTTTCCACAATGGTTTTACAAGATTAGACAGACCAACAGAACTTTCTTCCCTTCTTCCTTCGTGCCTTCCTTCCTTTTCATGCCCAAGAGAAGTTTCAACCTTTGTGCACTAAAGCATAAGTTCTAAGTGAAGAGCATTACACATTTTAAGTTCAAGACAATCTTGTTTATACTTTAAGGAACAGAGTACCCCCCAAGCTGATATCAGAATTACAAATCTAGTCGTAAAAATAGATGTGTGATCAATCAAAATATTAGATAAAAGGCAGATACAGACTTGCTTTCCCCTAATAACTATACTGTTTATGTTAAAATTTAATAAAAATTTTACTAACAGCAACAAACATTTAGAACAGCACACCTCATGTCATATTCTCCAAAAACAAACAAACAAATAAAAGAGTATTCCTTCCATATCTGACCAAAAAATCATGAAATTATAGGCAACAACAGTTTTCAAGTCACTGGCCTTCAAGACACAACGTTCAGTGATCCCTGAGAGATGGGAAGTAAATAAAGTGAGCCCTTTGATTGCCCCAGTTAGCTGCTGTGAGAACATACCCAGGTTGCTGCCCAGGAAGGGGGATCCCAGGCAGAGCTCGGCAGGATCTATGAGGTGAAGAGTTGGAGCTGAGAGTCTAGGTAGAGCAAGGAGGCTAGAGTTCAAAGGACAGAGTGCCAAAGAGGAAGGAGCTATACACTGAGAAAACTTTGATGACATCCACAGGGTCCTCCTT
Organism: Balaenoptera musculus; assembly: GCF_009873245.2. NCBI lineage: Eukaryota > Metazoa > Chordata > Mammalia > Artiodactyla > Balaenopteridae > Balaenoptera > Balaenoptera musculus. The sequence continues at coordinate 13,765,567 of NC_045794.1, read as the reverse complement.
GAATATTCAGCTGAGTACTTTTTAGCCCACGCATGTGTAAAATTACCTGAGGCTGGGGAACGAGCACCTTCCACAGAGCCAGAAATTAGTCTTTTCCTACAGCCAGACTGGAAAACTTCATAATAAGGGCATAAGGCAGAGTACACTGACGTGTCTTACCTCAATAGGGGAAAACTTCGCTATAGACTGAACACTGTTGCAGTACCATCTAACAAAGCGAGAAAGCAAGATCTGAAAGGATCAAATGTTTCAAAGAGAGCAAAGCTCAAGGATATTTACAGGAATACAAAAGCATCCAGTACCCAGTAAGATAAAATTCACAATGTCTGCCAATCAATAAAAAATTATCAAGTATGTAAAAAAGCAGGGAAATCAAACTCATAAAGGAGAAAAATCTGTTTTCCATATGTTCAAAAAGTTATATGGATAAATATAAGATATTTTAAAAGACTCAGATCAAACTTTTAGAGAGGAACAATACAAAGTATGCAATAAAAAGTACACTGTCTAGGATTACATTTTAGACATTGCAGAACAAAAGATTAGTAAATTTGAAGACACAACAATAGAAACTATCCAAAATGAAATACAAAGAGAAATGAGAATTTTTTAAAATGAACAGAATATCGTTTACCTGTGGGACAAGTTTCATTGACCTAATATACTTGTAAATGAGGCTGAGAGAAAATATTTGCAGGTCATATATCTGATGAAGGACTAGCATCTAGAATGTTTAAAAGAACTCTCAATCCTCAATATTAAGAGAAGAGACAAGCCAATTTTTTAAAAAAGACAAAAATTTGAACAAACACTTTACCAAAGAAGATATATAGATGCCAATTAAGAACATAAAAAGATGCTCAATATCATCAATCATAGATAAATGCAATTTAAAACTACAAGGAGATACCACTACACACCTTTGGGAATTGCTGATATTAGAAAGATTGTTCATGCCAAGTAGTGGTGATGACATAGATGAACTGTTACTCTCATACACTGCTGATAGGAATCTGAAGAGGTACTACCACTTTAGAAAAGTTTGGCAGTCTTTTATAGCTAAACTTACACACCTACTATATGATCCAGCCATTTCACTCCTGGGTTTGCCTAAGAAAAAATTAAAATATATGTCTATACCTAGATTTTATATGACTGTTATAGCAACTTTGTTTAGAATAGCCTAGTCAAAACCTGGAACCGACCCAAATGTTCATCAACATGTAAATGGATAAACAAACTCTGTTATATCAAACCAACAGAATACTACTCAGGAATACAGAGGAATAAACTATTGATACGTACTACAATAACTAAGATCTACAATAAACTAATAAACAAAGGCATAAACTACTGATACATACTGGAACATCAATGAATCTTCAGATAATTTTGCTGAATTAAAGAAATCTGATAAAAAGATTGCATTCTGTGTGATTTCATTTATAAAAATCTAGTAAATACAATCCAATCTATAGTGACAGTGGTTGTCTAGTAATGGGGAAAGGAGAGGTTACCTGGGAGTGATAGGAGGAAGAAATTACAAAAAGACATGAGAAACTTTGGTCAGTGATAGAGATACAATTATCTTGATTATGGTGATACATTCATGGGTATGTACATGTTAAACACATCAAATTATATTCTTTAAGTATGTGCAATTTACTGAAGGTCAATTATGTATCACTAAAGCTTTTTAAGAGGTAGTATCCATTGAAAGAGACAAAAGACTATTGTACAGCTGGACATAATTCTAAATTTACCCTTTTTTTTTTTGTAAATAAAATTTTATTGGAACATAGACACACCTGTTTGTTTAAGCACCATCTATGGCTACTTTTACACTATGAGGATTGAGCTGTTTCACCTTCTCCATTCCAACCCAACCCAGAAGCAGGTCAGAGGAAAGAAATGCAAAAAGACAAAGTCCTGGGAATTCTTATTAAGCCAGGAAATCTCTCACATTTGGGGGAGAATACTGAGAGGATGAGAAGAAAAAGAAATGGGAAAAACTCTGAGCAGCTTACGTACCTGTTTATCAGCTCTGGAACTCAGTAGCAGCGTGAGTAAATGGCAGAACTCCGAATTTGGTGTAGCCAAGCAGTGCATAAAGTCATAATCAGAAAAACCTAATTATAGAAGGAAAAAATAGAACATAAGTGACAAGATGATTCAAGGCGAAGAGACCAGGTAAAAGAGCTGTCAGGTGATGTTTTTCTCCACACTCTCACACTCCAAGGGATTCATTGCTGGCGTCTCAGTCTCTCTCAGTACTTTAAAACTTCTGGCATCATTTTGCCTGAAGCTGGGGATGCAGTGGCAAGAGTTGCTAAGCATAGAAAGGGAAGATGGACCACTTTAATTTTTAAAAATAAGCAAAAGCTTTTGGGTTCCACAATGAGTCTGTGGAATCATTTTAAAATTCTCCCAAAGGGGTAAGATATATTCTTAACTAAGTGGCATGAATGTGTCTCAGAAGAGCAAAGAGGACTTCCCTGGTGGTCCAGTGGTTAAGACTCTGCGCTTCCACTGCAGGGGGAATGGGTTCAATCTGGGAACTAAAATCCCACATGTGGTGTGGCCAGAAAAAAAAAAATTCATTCTTTAAAAAAAAGAAAGAAAGAAAGAAAAAAGAAGAGCAAAGAAATCTCAGATGAGAGAGAGGGTACTTGAGTTCTCCAAACAAATGGTACACACATTCAGGTAATGACCAAACATCCTGCCATACATCCTCAAGTGTTAGAAGAATTGGTTGAGCATGAAATGTTAAGTCATCAAACTATGTATCTGAAAGATGATGAGGTATCATATAAAGTGAGGAAGAAGTCAAAGTGAGCTTTGATGGGGCTGACCATGTTAAACACCAACAGATTAAAAGAAATGATGTCATATATGCAAACCACAGCAGTTAAAAGGAGGAAAAAAAGAGGAGGAAGAAGGAAAGGAGGGGGAGAAGAAGTAAAAGAGATAGAAAGGAAAATAATAGAAAAAATATAAAGATAATGAAGAGATTCGCCATGAGTGCTTCATTCTATATCATTACCTAATCAGAACACAAATTGGATTTTTTAAAAATCCACAAAGATGAAATTATTTTTTAAAAAGCAGAATAGGATAAGAGGGTAATTGTAGTGTTAAGGACACAAACTGAAGAAAACCATTTTATAATTAAATTTAAAGTATAGAGAAAATGTCTTTAAGATTTTACTTATGGCCTGGGATGAAGGATTTTATTTGGATTTCTTAGGACTTCTCTTTTACTTCTCAATAAGCACATAACAACTAGCACCATTAAAATGCAATAAGTAAAATGTTTAATAAAGTATGCTGATAAAGCTAAAATCCAAAGTAGGACCTTAGAACAAGCACTTTATATGATCACAGTAAATTCATAAAGAAAAAAATCAAAATGATTAAAACAATTAGAAGATAATAGATATGAAATACAAGTATGATCATATCTAAATATTACTGGTTTCTCTGAAGTAAGAAACTAAACAAATGGCATAGAAAAAAATTTCAATGATATAATACAAGAAAACTTTCTGAAATTAAAGAACTGAATCTGTACTTTATATGAAGATATTGTGTTCCACAAAAAAACCATACCATCAATAAAAATGACTCATGGGGACTTCCCAGGCAGCCAGTGGTTAAGACTCTGCGCTGCCAGTGCAGGGGGTGCAGGTTTGATCCTTGGTAAGGGAACTAAGATCCCACATGCTTCGTGGCATGGCCAAAAATTTTTTTTAAAAAAGGACTAATGTAACAAATAGTGCAAAAGTGCAAAGTACTATGTCAGTGCACAGGTGAGAAAAATTAAATCCTACCAGTGGAATTAGAGAAGGCTTCATGGCAGAGATATCATTTGAGATGTGCCTTAAGAGGTGGATTTCTTTGGAAGATGATGGTGGGGAAATATGCAGACAATAGCTTGAGCAAAAGTAAAGTGAGAAATTTTAAAGGACTATTTGGAAAAATGCATGAATGGAAGGTTGACAGACAGGTAAAGGTGGATGTGGATCTAAAGAGCAGAAGTAATTGAGAAAAGGTAACCAATGTACTAAACCTGAATTTCATTCTGTAGGCAATAGGAAATTGTTGGCATTTTTTGTATTAGGCTTCTACATATCACTTTTGTCTTCCAATGCACAAGTCCTACCCCTAAGGCAAGAACTTAAAATAAAGGCTATGATTAATATTTCAGACTGAATTGCCCTTTCCTCAAAACTGGCAGAGCTTAGCCCATGGTTTCCAACCTAGGATGTTTGGCAATGTCTCGAGACATCTTGGTTGTCATATCTGGGAGAAGGGTGCTATTGTCGCCTAGTGGGAAAAGGCCAGGTATGCTGCTATTCATGCTAAAGTGCAAAAACCAGCCCTCCTCCCCCCACAACAAAGAATTATCAGCCTCAAAATGTCAGTACTACTGAGGTTGAGAAACCCTGGTCTAAAGCTAGGCTAACCAGCAAAACCAAACCAAATACTTAACAATTTTCTGCTGAGATGTCCAAGCAGTTACAATACTCCAAATGCCTCTCCTTACTATCCACAAACTCGTTGTACCAATGCAGAAATATCTCTCTAACCCCATTCCATCCAAAAACACTGTATCTATTTAATCCACTCTGCTGCTCATCCTTGATAACCAAAGATACTGGCCAAATAAATTCCATTTCTATATTCCCTCATGTTTTGAATTTTATTCCAATGTAATTCTATACTTCTTCCCTCCAACTAATTCTCCCATTGCTGTCTTATTCTGCACCTTCTACTTATTCACAGAATGCTCATATACTTTTCTATAGCTTTCTCAATTGTCCTAAGCACCATGAGGGCTGGGAGGAGAGTAGACATTCATCTCAACTCCTATTTCTTCTTTTAAACTATAATGTCACTTTCTTGAAATTACTTTTTAGGCTCATGACACTTGGCTACATAATCTCAACATTTCCTTTATCTGTCATTTTTGATCCTCTTATGATCTAAATTCATTAAGAACACTGAAACTCTCATTACAAATACAGTAATGATCATGAGTATCTCCAGTGCTTATATACACAACTTTCCCAATACCCTAGTCCCACAGACCTCTTCAATTGTAGGAAGTCTACATCCCTTTTATATCACTCTTTTAGTCATTCATACCCCAAAGCATATCACTTTGAACCGGTCCACTCCTGAAAAAACAAGCAACAACAAAAATCAGTATCACAATTCTTTACTGCTATATCAGCCAGGAACTAGGTACAATAGAAATCAACTCTTGCTAATTTAAGCAGGAAAAAAACTATTGAAAGAAAATTGAGTAACTAAGACAATGATCAGGAAGGCTGGAATGCAGCTCAGAAAATGGCAGCTCAAAGTGAAGATAGGTAGGCAGAACAGCAGCTGTGAGCACGCAACTGAATCCACCACCAAGGACTCCACTCACCACTACCAAAGTCTCTGATTACCGGAGTTGAAGCTTGATTTACTGCCACTCCCCACTGCATATTAGATGTGGCTACTGCCACTGCCAAATGGATTTTCCATTGTCTTCCATCCTTTGCAAGACTAGTTCCTTATTTAAAATTCAAGACAAATGTGTTTCATGCCATCTTGCCTTAGTGCAAAACTCCCCATTGCTTTCCCCTACTGGAAAGCTCATTTTTCAAAATCTAGCTCAAAAATGTCCTATGAAGCCTTGTCTGTCCCACCCAGTAGTTAATCATTCCTTCCTTTGCATCATCTATGTATCTATTACCTCACTAAAGCATTTGTAGTATTGTATTGCAATGATTTATTTGTAAGTCTGTATTTCCTACCAAATAGCCAGTGCCTTGAAAGCAAACACCATAGTTTATTTATCTGTGATTCTCCAGCACAGTGTTTAACATATTGTAGGTGTAAGAATAATTTACTGCTGAGAGGATATCATCCTTCTCATTTTCACATCAATACTGAGGACTCCCTGTTGTGTTTTATAAAGAATTTCCATACTTTTTTATGAATGGATAGAGTTGATTTTTTAGATTAAAGTTAAAGAACATTGTGATGTAGACCAAGCAAAGCTATCCTTGTGTGTAGGCAGAGTGGATGTGGGCTTAAAGGCACCTACCTCAGATACCACCTCCACTACTTTTGAAGATATCCCATTGGTTCTGGAAAGGTCCCTATTAAAATACAAACGTTCAGACATGTCAGCAGTAGGTTATTAGATAACTGTAGAGCACAACAGGATGTGAGAAGTGAAAACAGAGGAAAAGAGGTTAAGAAAACTCTGAGGTTTGAGTTCTACAAGGTGGGAAGAGTTAAGTGAGTGTCCCAGTGGGGGGGCCTAGGACCAAAAAAAGGCACCCCACTGGGACACTCACTTAACTCAGGGTGATTATAGCTCTGAGTTATCAGAATATCAGAGTTTAACTTCACCTCGGTTACAATTTTGCCCAGGTCAAACCAGCCATAACCAAAGATAAGTGCAACATTTGAGAGCCTGCAAAACAAATTTCACCCTGTTTTTTGAATCCCTAAAGTGAGAATACATTTACATTTTGAATATTAATATAATAATTTCAGTTTTCCAGGTTGCTTTTCAATGAAACATAGAATGATACTAAGAAATTTTCATAGTTGTGAGGGGAAATAAAGAAACATAGTATATTTTATAACTAGGATGAAAATAAAAATGCAGTAAGAATATAAAATTGAGATTTCATACCATGGCATAAAATGGACTTGTGATTATAGGGACCTAGTTTTGAAAAGAAATTATGTATTAAAGCAATAATTGAGGTTAAACTCTCAGTACTCTCAACCCCTTCTGGTACTCTTATGTGTTGTGTATAGGCTAAACTGTAATAACATAGAAGAACAAGGAGGAAAAACTACACCAAGGGTTTTTTAAAAAAACATATTAAGTATCTATCTTTGACACTCAACTTGCTTTTACAGTAATAGAAAAAAATTGTTTAAAAAATGAATGCCTTTAAAATTTTAGTTACCTTCTGGGTTTTTTTGGTATCAGCTATGGGCACCTGAATAAACATAAGTATTAATAGGAATTATAAAGCCATGACCCACTCTTCTGACAAAAACCAGTTGTTCATCACACTTACCTGCAGACTACAAATAATAAAAGAAGATGGAGAAAGTACTATCAGAAGATCACTACTTAAACCTGGCGATAATTAAAGCAGAGACCAAGATCTTCTTTATAAAATGGATATAAACAAATTTTATACTTAAAAAAATCTTGACTGGGCATATTTTAATTTACATTTACATTAGTTTTTATTTATTTAATAATAACAAAATGAGTACAGTTTTTTCATAGCAATTAACACAGAATTGAGGGAAAGAAGTTTTAAAGCATCAGATAAATAAACCCTTAAAAACACAAAGTATAAAATAAACCTATAATGGAAAAGAATCTGAAAAAGAATATACATTCTATAAAGAATACATATATATGTATTTATAACTGAATCATTTTGCTGTACATCTAAAACGCTGTAAATCAACTATACTTCAATTGAAAAAATACATAAATATAAAGTATAAATTAAATTTAGAGTCTAAAAGTGTATGGGTTTCTAAGCTCTTTTTGCCCATAAACTCACTGTAAAGGAGGAAACTGAGGCCCAGAAAAAATTTTACTTCCTCAGCATCACACAGTAGTGAAGCAAGAACTAGGCTGAGAACTCTTGAATCCCAGCTCATGTTTTGTTTTTTTTTTTAATTTAATTCTTATATTTTAATTTTATTATCTTTTTATTATTATTACTTATCTTATTTTTGGCTGCGTTGGGTCTTCGTTGGGTCTTTGTTGCTGCGCGCCGGCTTTTCTCTAGTTGCGGCGAGCGGAGGCTACTCTTCATTGCGGTGCACAGGCTTCTCATTGCGGTGGCTTCTCTTGTTGCGGAGCACAGGCTCTAGGCACGCAGGCTTCAGTAGTTGTGGCTCGTGGGTTCTAGGTACACGGGCTTCAGTAGTTGTGGCTCGTGGGCTCTAGAGTGCAGGCTCAATAGTTGTGGTGCACGGGCTTAGTTGCTCCACGGCATGTGGGATCTTCCCAGACCAGGGCTCGAACCCGTGTCACCTGCATTGGCAGGCAGATTCTTAACCACTGCGCCAACAGGGAACCCTGCGCCAACAGGGAAGCGGCAAACTACAGTCCATGGATTAAATCAGACCTGCCATCTGTTTTTGTTTGGACTGGATAGTTTATAGATTTTTAATAGCTTAAAATAATAAATAATATTTTGTGATATATGAAAATTATATGAACTTCAAATTTCAGTGTGTCTATATACAGTTGTATTAGAAAATAGCCACACCTAGGGCTTCCCTGGTGGCACAGTGGTTGAGAATCTGCCTGCCAATGCAGGGGACACGGGTTCGAGCCCTGGTCTGGGAAGATCCCACATGCCGCAGAGCAGCTGGGCCCGTGAGCCACAATTACTGAGCCTGCGCGTCTGGAGCCTGTGCTCCGCAACAAGAGAGGCCACAATAGTGAGAGGCCCGCGCACTGCGATGAAGAGTGGCCCCCGCTTGCCACAACTAGAGAAAGCCCTTGCACAGAAACGAAGACCCAACACAGCCATAAATAAAAAAATAAATAAAAAATGAAACTTAAAAAAAAAAAAAAAAAAGAAAATAGCCACACCTATTCACTTGTGTATTGTCTGTGACTGCTTTCACACAACAGAGACAGTGGTTGTAACAGAGACTAGCACCCACAAAGCCAGAAATGTTTACCATCTGGCTCTTTACAGAAATAGTTTGTTGGCCACTGTCTCAAGAAATGAATTGAAGAAATAAGTCCTGAAGCCAGCCATTCTAATTTCACTAGTCAAAAAATAAGTTGTACATAATATCTAGTTAATCAAACTCATATTTAAAAAAAATATATATATATATTCAAAAAGCTCCTATTCCATGTATTTTCTGCACTGTTTGGGTTTGAATTGTTCCTTGTCTTAGGCAAGTTAACTTGGTTGCATGGAGTAGAGACACACTCCAATAAGCTAAGCAAAAGAGAATACTAAGGAAATGCCCAGCACTCAAGGAAATCCAGAATTACAAGACATCTTTGAAAAGGTCCCACAGAGGCTGGAGCTAAAGCGTATTTCTGAATTTTGGTTAGCTGTAGCTACTTTAGAAGCAAGAAATCAAGAACCTTTTTCCTAGGGCTCTGTCATACTTGACCCAGTCATACTCTTCACAAATGTTTCTTTTGCTTCTAATAACTAGCTCTTTTGGTTTCTTTTCGCTCTATGCTACTTCAAAACCCTACCTTGTATGTGGTCCCATATAGGTACACTTGTCTGAATTCAGCTTTCACAACCTGATAGGTGTAGCAACTGTGATAAGCTAACTTGATTCTTGAGGTATTTATTAACCTAGGTACCCAAAAATGCATATGCTTGGCTTCGCTTTATTCTAGACAATGGGCTGCTGCAAAGTCCGTGATTTGTCTTCCCTAAAATCAAAAATTCACACTATTGGGGAATTCCCTGGCGGTCCAGGCACTTCCACTGTAGGTAGCACGGGTTTGATCCCTGGTCAGGGAACTAAGATCCCTCATGCCTCACTGTGAGGCCAATAAATAAATAAATAAATAAATATTTTTTAAAAATAAAATTAAAAAATCACACTATTGCAATCATCCATGGTTCAAAAGATGGCAGCCTGAGAATAACCTTCGACCAGTGTCTGGAAACAAGGATGTTTTCTTTAGAAGAAACTTTTGTTGGGTTGTCATTCCCCAAAATGTTTCTTCTTAGTTAGCATATATAATCTTTTTCTCTATAGCTAGATTTTATATTTTTGCAGGGCATAAATCACTTCTACTTTTACATCCATGATTGTACTTCATAGAACTTATTTAAGGATTCTCAAAATCATCTGTGGCATTAATGATCATTTCTGCCAACTACTATAACAATTAATCAACAGACTTTGGATTATTCAAGACCAAAAATATCAAAAACAAACAACCGTGACAATTCATTAGGTTTTTTTCTAAGTAAAAAATGAGTTGGATGTATCTGTATATATCATATTCTGGTGTAAAAACTTGTGAACATAGAGTGTAACCCCAGAAAAAGCAAGGATTCTAAAAATAAATTGAAAATAAAATAAATTCAGAGAAAGGGTTTACATATTAATGACTGGTCTTTATTCTCAAGGGCAAGAATAGTACTAGTTAAGAAACTGCTTACCTGGGCTTATCATAGGATATCTCAAATTTGAGAAATCTTATCTTTGGTGGATCTGAACTGAAAGCTTTTCTTTAAAATTGAAGCTTTTAGTATTAGTGAAAAAAATTGCAAAATACAATAATATTTTATACTTGACAGAGAACCATTGATTGATGCAATTTTTGTTTTTCCTTCACAAAATTGGTGACCACCATAATCTAAAATTTATAATAGATAAGGTGAAAAGTTTCATATGTTAAAGCATTGAGATAAAACATTTCAAATATTCTTTCTACTAACCAGGATTAAACTATATATCAAGTTAAAAATGAAATATGAAAAAAAAAAAAAAAAAAAAAAATGAAATATGATTTTATAAGATTGCACATTTATTTTCTCTATATAGTTCAACATTTAAAAATTTATTTTAAAAATATATAGTATAATTTAATTCAAGCCCATTTAAGACTTCATATTTGTACTGTACCAATGAAACTTGAGACAGTGGTAGCAATAGTATAATAAAAATTAATTTAAATTCAGCTTTTCTGAATAATTATTACATGCTTAGGAAAGAAACAAAGTCAAATATTTAACAAAGTCAAATATTAAAATGGATTTTTTAAACAAATTTAGATAACTAGAATAATAAATGGTCCCAATTTAGATAACTAGAATAATAAATAACTAGAACAGCTATTAGATAACTAGACTAATGTTATAGTTTTGGAAATAAAGAATGCACTCATCTATACTGTAAATTAAAAATTACCTTCTTTTCACAGAGCACTAAAATATGTGACAGTAGTGATTATATGTCTATTCCATAATATCACTTAAATGTATCCATCTTCCTCTGACATATAAATAACACAATATAGTATTTTTCTTCCTAAAAGAAACTGACTATATGAAAGTTCAACATGTGGGGAAATAACAACATGCCTACAAAAGTAAAGGAGACGCTCTTATGATATGACATTAAACTCTAGATCTGAAGTTGTTCTGGGAATAGTTATTTACACTGCTGGTAAATTTCATATTAGAGGTCCTAGTCTATTGAGTACTTTCCTCTTACTCCCATCATAAAAAAAATAAAACACACACACACACATAAAACAAACACTTTTTAAATACAAAAATCCTGTCCTGGACTTCTAATATGTCTGTGTTTAAAATCCCCACAAACTGCCTCTACCTGTAATAAAATATCTCTATATATTCATAGTTATCTAATAACTTATACTACTGTTCTGCTAGCTTTATTTTATTTTAAATTTTATAAAAACAGATTTTAAAACCAATTTTTTCAACAAGAAGAGCTGATATTTTCTGGACAATTTGGAACAGAAAGTCTGTGTGAGTGGTTTATAAAATATTATCTTATTAAAGGCAACCATATTTTAATAGTGAGTTGGACTTAAATTATTTAAAACATTCTATTTTTCATTTGGCATATATTTATCTCTATGTTAATATAATATCTACAGAGGAAAGTATGCTACATTAATGAGCTATCAAATCCTGTCCTTATTGCATAAATTTGGATTTATCATTGACAATCTCCCACCTCCATGCCCCACCTCCCATCTGCAACATAACTACTTATAAGAAAAGCCGACATCAACATAGTTTACCAGCTACAGGAAACTTGTCTTAGTTCTCTCCACATACATCTCACTAAAGGACTCAATATCTATATAAGATACGTGGAAACATTCTGCAAATATGGATACTTACACCATATACATATATATAATTATGAATTATTTCATTTAGTATTATAAAATATGCTTCCCCTCTACATATACTTGTCCTCACAAATGTTTGAAATAATTCAAACTATGTGACCATTTTTGTGATTATTAATTCCTAACAAAGAAAGAGAATCTCAAGCCATGCAAGAAGAAAAAATGTTGCATTGTAATTTGTATTAAAAATACAAGGAATTGTGGCCTTATTGAACTTGGTAATTGTTTTATAACATTACAATACGTTTGTCAGCATACCTGGTAGATGTTTTCACTTGCCTACTCTCTTCCACTGAGGTAGCAAATGAAAGAAATAGCTACTGCTCTTTCTCTCTCAATATGAATTCTTACTCACTCTGTGCAAGTAGGCAGATGTTATAAATATATTTTTCTTCCAGACACCAAAAACTTATGTTCTTCCCAGTCCCACAAATTGGTGGCAAAGTAGAATAAAATGTAGAATCTGCCATGTTGCTTTTGTTTTTACCATTAACATTAAATTGGTATTTGTCTGCTTTTAGAAAAGTCAAATAGAAAAGTAAGTAAACTAGAGACAAGCAAAATTTAAAATTTACCCCAGACCTACACAAACTCTAGACAAGTGAATGTTTTTCTGCTGGTTATTTTGCTTAACATGTTATTCAATGTGAAACAAGGAGTTTCTGGAAGATTCTATGCTGTTTCAATTCTAATGCACATATATTGTAACATAGTACTATTGCCCATAGGATTTTAAAATTTCCAAATTATGTGTCACTGTTTGAACCAAAATATTTCCTACAAACTTTGTGCTTTTTAGGTACAAGAGATTACGGGGTGTTAAAAAATCAAGAGAGAAAGAAAAAGATGGGGGAATGGGAAAAATAAGGCAAAATCAGGCAAGCATTGTCCATTGTGACAACCAATCCATCATGGACCTTTGTTTGAAATTCTCCACAATAGGCCAGAACACAAGGTTTTTGTTTGCATAGACATTTTTTTTGCTGACAAGCATTTTCCCTGCTAGCTAACTATGATCTTTACCCACGTTATTCTTTCACAAACTAGTTTCCTGTCATAGCTATGTAGCCTCTGAGGAACTCTTTTCTCTTTCAAGCACATTTTGCAAAGAAATGGACCTAATGCTTTTTCTCTGTCCTCTAACCTTATTTTTGCCACATGACCAGCTTCATGTCAAAGTATTAATGTCTATTTTCAAAGAAAAATAAAGCCTCCCTCATATTATAAGATGAATCTACTGTCCCCAAACTCTTCTGCCAGATGCTCTGTATAAAGTTTTGAAAATATATATAGATACTTATATATATATTTACCTATAATACATAATTTTAAAATGGTTTTCTAAAGCATTATACATTGTTTTCTCTGGACCCTGAGACATATGTGGTTGATTCATGACTTGGGAGCCAACTACCTTGAATGGATTAGCCAGTGAACATGGACCCAGGCAAGATCTGGCCCAAGTTTCATCTAGAGGGACTTCACTGGGAATTGGTTGTCCCTTTGGACAAAAATATCAAAGTATCAAGGATAGAGATTGTTAGCCCACTGTGATCTGTGGCAGGAAGATGATGATAAGTCACTGTGGCAATCCTCAAAGACCAAAACCTATTTTGAGTTGTGACTGAATCATAGGAAGATACTCTAACCTGACCTGCTCCCAGGCAGTGAGATACCCTAACCCTGATGACAGACCTGGAGTCTGAGTGTAGCACAGCACAAAGATTTTGGTCCTTGAAGTCAAATGGTTGATTCTAGAGTCAACTTTTATTCCTCTACTTAAAAAGTGATTTTTTTTTCAGCTTTACTGAGGGATAATTGACCAAATTGTAAGATATTTAAAGTGTACGTCATGGTGATGATATATCTATACATCAGGCTCCACTTTTTAACAAGAGGTATTGCCTTTGACAATGTCAACTCGCTGAGTTCTAATAATTTTTATTTGTAAGATAAAAATAATAACCATGCCATACAGTTGTTGTGCGGAATTAGTAAGACCATCTACAGAAACTGGCTGATAACACCACAGCTGCTGGTAGATAGAGATCTCTCTTCTCCTCGCCTCTCCTAACATCTTAAAGAATTTCCCTAGAGAGGTTTAAAAGAAACTAGAGGGCCAGTTACCATTTTCAAAAGATTGCATTCCCTGTTACTTAAACAATGACATACTATGAAAAGAAAATGTATTCATAAGGTAAGGGTGTGCATACCAAAGTTGGCGTGCAATCATAAGGAAGGGACATATAACCCGGTATGATTAGAGTATCCATTGTGAGGCGTGGAGTAATGAGACACAAGTCTGAAGAGGGTGATCATTTACCTGAGTGAATCATTTAGTCAGGTTCAAATTTCAGACAGATAATTCTGGTAGCCAAATGGTACATAGATTGGGGAACGGAAGGTGGAAAACAGAAGTTGAATAGTTCACTTGAGGAATAACAAGGGCCTGAATGAGAACAGTGACAAAGGGGCAGACAGACAGACAGTAACATCAAAACTTGGTTTTTTAAAAAAAACAAAACAAAACAAAACTTGGTTTTGCTAGTCCTGTGGGTGTGCCGCAAAATGGCATTGGGAATGCAGATGAGAAGTTTTGAGGGAGAAAGTAAAAGTATCACTCAAGACTGAAAGGAAGCAAAAGTTTTTCATGGCATCCACTTAGTTGAGGTGAATTTGGATTTTAAACATCCCTTGTTTAAACCAGGAAATGAGAGCTCAGGACTTTGGAGACTATAGTTCAATAGTTTAAGAGGTACAATATATCGTAGTAATGAATAAAAACACAATATTAAAGTATTATGCTCTTAGGCTGCAGATAAAATGTATATGTGTTCTGAATCTAAAACCAAGGCATGTCTGATAATAGAATTTTTCTTTCTTTCTCATTTGTAAACTGAATTACACAAAAATAATTCAAAGAGTAAATTACATTTAATTACACACTTAGAGACTAGCTTTCATTGAAAAAGAACATTTTTATGAATCTGGACTGATCTGGAAAATCCAGAACATACAGTTACTAACCATAGAAAAATTGACTACTTAAATTAAAAAAAAAATACATAAAAACATCACTTTAGTCATAAAAATTTCAATCATTTTATGAAAAATACATGTATTTTGCTGGGACTGAGGTAAACTTGGTTATCACCATTATCCCTCTGAACTCTACACTTGGGAAATAACATTGTGACTCAACATGCTAATGTACATTATCTCTTAAGACCAGTTCAGATGTTATTATCACTATTTAGTGAATTTGTTTCTCTCCTTACCTGGTCTGTGCATTAAGGATCAAGGTACTGCTTGTACCACTCAGATACCACTTGGTCCAAAGCACCTGTGGGTGAGTAATACAAAACTTTTGTTCTGATTCTTTTCTTTCTTGCTTCTTTTGCTTTTCTTCCTTTTTTTTTTTTTTTTCTTAGAGAAACATGGGAATCTATACAATTTCATCTTAAAAGCTGTAACATAATTGCAGACGGCTTGTCCCACTTGTCTATATACCTTCATATTTTTAAAATTTTATCCTCACTGTTGCCAGTCCTAGATTTCATTAAAATTTTTTAAAGAATTGTATTATGATATATTATAGTATTTTCCACATATTGATTTGGGTTCTGTCATACTAGTCAGACAGAAATACCCAAAAGTTGGGTCTCTCAGCTTTTAATTTTAGTAGTTACATAGGAAAACTTACATATGTGCTTAACCTATATGGTTAACTCACGACCATGTCATTTAAGTTGTTAATGTGGATGCATTGATATTCTTAGAAATTTTTAAAGAATATATAAGCAATGATGAAATCATCTGAAAATAATCTTCAAATTAGAAAAACTTCCCATCGTAAGAAAGTAAATGCTTGAGATAACTCTATTGCACCAATTTTAATATCATGCATTATTGCCATTTTTTTAAGTTTTATGATTAAAAAAAATTAATGTCTCTTTTCCATGCAATGAATTCACTCAAATACTTTCAACAGTGATCCTGGATAACAAAATTCATCCTACTGACTTATTTTATTCTAAGTCTCACTGAAAATAAAATTGATCACACAGCTAAGTTATGGTCACTGTAATTTAGATTCTCCTTACAGTTATATCTTAAATGTCATCTGCACTGCCTCAAATATAAAGTACAGGATAACTTTTTGTTCCTTCTTCTTTGCCCTTGTTTTACTACTACTTAAAACTTTCAATGAATCACACTCATTTATTTAAAGCTTTTAGGTTTATTATAAAGCAGAAAACCAAACCACATAACCACAGTGACACTAATTCAATGGGTCATTGAATCACTAGCTTTGCCAGAGAAGGAAATCTTCAGTGAACTACATTTGGCATGTCCTTTACAAGAGTTTCTTTGAAAAAGAAAACAATATTTGTGTGCCATGTTTTTATGACAGAACATATAGAAAAATCTACAGAGGCAATAAATTTTTTCACCCTACCACAACTTCAAAGTAGACTCCTTAAAATCAGTGTTTTGCATCATAATTTTATGCAAAATCATTTGTAAAAAAAAAAATGACTTCTGCAAATGTCCAGAAATGTATCTTGAGGCAGACCTCGTTTTATTGTGCTTCATGGAACCTGCATTTTTTACAAATTGGAGGTTTGTGGCCACCATGCATTGGCGCAATTTTCCCAAAAGCATTTGCTCACTTTGTGTCTCTCTGTCATATTTTGGCAATTCTTGCAATATTTCAAACTTTTTCATAATTGTTATACTTATTATGGTGATCTGTGATCAGTGATCTTTGATGTTGCTATTGTAATTGTTTTGGCACTTTTTAGCAATAAAGTATTTTTTCCTTCCAGTTTTATTGAGATACAATTGATACCCAGCACCGTACAAGTTTAAGGTGCATAGCGTAATGATTTGACATACAGATCATGAAATGATGACCACAGTGAGTTCAGTGAGCATCCATCATCTCATACAGATACAAAAGAAAAGGAAAAGGAAAAAAACTGTTTTCCTTGTGATGAGAACTCTTAGGATTGACTCTCCCAGCAACTTTCATATGTGACACACAGCAGGCTTCATTATATTAATCATGTTGTATTTACATCCCTAGTATTTACCTTATAAATGGAAGTTTACCTTTGGCTTCCTTCACCAAATAAAGGGTTTTTTTTTTTTTTTTTTTTTTTTTTGGCCACATAGAGTGGCTTGCGGGATCTTAGTTCCCGGACCAGGGATTGAACCTGAGCCTCCACCACTCCCACCCCCTGCCCACCCCCCCCCCCAATCCCAGCAATGGAAGTGCGGGGTCCTAACCACTGGACCGCCATGGAATTCTCGAAAGCAGTTTTTTGATCAAGGTACATACATTGGTTCTTTTTTTTTTTTTAAACATCTTTATTGGAGTATAATTGCTTTACAATGGTGTGTTAGCTTCTGCTGTATAACAAAGTGAATCAGCGATATGTATACATATATCCCCATATCTCCTCCCTCTTGCGTCTCCCTCCCGCCCTCCCTATCCCACCCCTCTAGGTGGTCACAAAGCACCGAGCTGATCTCCCTGTGCTATGTGGCTGCTTCACACTAGCTATCTATTTTACATTTGGTAGTGTATATATGTCCACACCACTCTCTCACTTCATCCCAGCTTACCCTTCCCACTCCCCGTGTCCTCAAGTCCATTGGTTCTTTAGACATAATGCTATTGCACACTTAATAGACTAGAGTATAGTGTAAACATAACTTTTATACGTACTGGGAAATGAAAAAAAATCATATTACTTGCTTTATTGTGGTGGCCTGTAACAGAACCCAAAATATCTCTGACGTATGCCTGTATTATGTAAAATGAGATAAAGCTGTAATTGAGAAGCAGTTGAGGTGTGACATCAATTTGGTTGTATCAGCTGTAGTCTGATTGATTAGCAGGTTCTGTTTGGCTTTTGTTGTTATGATGGAGAAGGGGTCCCAAAGAACCCTGAGCTTTCAACCCTCAAATGCTGAAGATCTGTTAGAATTGTGATGTCATTGACGGAGTAAAGAAATCATAGAGAGAGGTTAACTTTTGGGGAAAATACTGTAAGTTTAGTTTGTACTGCATATGCATTCAACTAAGAACGTCTAACAAGTAGTTTAAAATTAGAAGTACCGTACATTAAATAATGTTTTAAATTTAATAAAGCACTTTTATAATTTTCTTGTTTGATTACCACAAAAATCCTATGAGTTGGTAGGCAGGACAGATATTATCATTATCATATTTATTTTGTAAATGACAAGATTTTGGAATGGAAACTATAGATTTGGGAAGAATACGAGATAATTTGAACCTTCTGTTTTTCAATGATGGGTGAGTATTTTGAACCCTAACTTTGACACTTTGATACTCGATTCTCTATTTATGAACATAAATATTTTATCCTTATAGAAGCATTGATACATTTTAATTTTTTAAATAAATAACGGTTGTTTTTTAGAATAAATCCATTAAGTCAATTTAATTCTGTGATCAACCTATTACACACTATAGTTAAATAATTTCCGTATTTCCATTGTCATTTTTCTTTTACTGAAAATTTTTAATATGGATTATTTATTTGCCATGTAAATTTTACAAGAATAATTTGATTAATAAATCAATTTTTGTCCAAATCCAATTTTTTAAAGGTTATAATTTCTGATGGTTTGTTTTTAGTCATTATTCCACCAAGATGAATTTTCATCTTGGAATTTTCACATTATCTTGGATCTACTATTATACATAAATATTTCAATAAGATATTATTCTTCACTTAATTTTAATTTTTTTCACTTGCAGTTGTATACTTTCTCAGTTTTATTTTTTGTTGATTGTTTCTAGCAAGTTCACTTATTAGGGGCCATCAAGCCAAAATGCCACTGGGGTTAAAATGATAGCATCATAATAGCTTGCCTTGAGTTGGGTGCTATCTGCATTTAGGTAGTACTTATTGCAAAATCTAGAGTAATACTCAATTTAGAGAGAGAGAGAAAAAAAGATGAACAAGGAAAGGATTTAGAGATCGCTAAATTTTAAGCCTCATATGTGAGAAGCTCTAGCAACCAATATTTCCTCAACAGATTATATTTTCTACATCATTGCACTTCCTTTATATTAAGAAATAATGAGTGAAACTTCCCTTTTCCAACCAACTGGCATTGGTTCAGAAGTCCTGAGTTGAATGAAGCAAGAAATTATTTCATTGATACAAAGAATTTCAGATGAAGAATCTAACATTGAAAAATTGATGGAATCAGATGGAATTTCAAAAGATGCTCACTTGGATTGCTGTGCAAAATAATCTCTCAGTAACTACGTTCAAATTTTGTTAGACCACCATTCAAAACATCTAAGGCCTTAAACTAATTTCTTCATGTCTTCCAATATAATAATTTCATGCTTTTTCAAAAAATACCTCTCATTGTTTAGCAACATTAATGACTTATTTGTATTTAGTATATGGAGAGATTAAGGCATTAAGATAATTAGTGCAAGTAACACCGCAAGAAAATTAAAAAACCCTTTCTCAGAAAGACAATAACTTGAAGTTTAAGAGCATAGGTTTTAGAGTCAGACAGATGTTTATTCAAGTGCTTCCTCTGGCTTATACTGATGTCATCTCTCTCTTAAGGCCTCAATTTCCCCATTTATTAAATGAAGGTAATCAGCTCCTACTTCATAGGTTCTTATGAGGATTAGATAAGATAATGTATACAGAGCACTTAGGCTAGTGAGAGCAGTACATCAGATTTTTAATAAATGCTATTTAACTGGAAGTTACAATAATGTATATTCTAAATGTTTTTAAATGTTTCAAGTACTACTGAGGTAATAAGTTGGCACTGTATCATATGTTTTTGATATTATCATAGGCATTGCTCTCTCTATAAGTATAAAATGGCCTGTAGAATCTAGCCAATGGTGCTATAAAATACTACTGTCTTACATGTTACAACATATATAATTTTTAAAATATGCTT
Source organism: Balaenoptera musculus (assembly GCF_009873245.2). Classification (NCBI taxonomy): domain Eukaryota; kingdom Metazoa; phylum Chordata; class Mammalia; order Artiodactyla; family Balaenopteridae; genus Balaenoptera; species Balaenoptera musculus. The sequence goes on along the minus strand of NC_045794.1, from coordinate 13,745,655 downwards.
GCAGAAGGAGACCATGGAGATTTTTATGCAGACACTTTCTGGTAGAACTGATTTCATATTTTAACTATAGTAAGTGATACCAAATATTTCCTACATTGTATTTTAAATTTAATGATTTTCAAATTATCATTCTAAACTGTATGTAAGATCTTATAAAGTAAACATTTTTGAAATTCATTTTTCTAAAATATAGCATATGTATTATCTGTACAGGTCTTTAGAAAAGTTTTTGCTGTTTTTAAGTGAAATAAATGGTCAAACACTGTTGCCTAGAGTAAATTTTCAGTTCCACAGTATAGTACAGAATATTTCTTGGCCTTTATATACATGGAGAATTATTTTAACATCAAGATAAAATAATTAAGATGACAACTGTTAAACAAAAAAATTAAGACTTTACTGGAATCAACCTAATCTTACAGTTTCAATATTAATTCATTGTACTCTTGAAGAATTGTAAAAGGATATTAGAATTAAAGCTAAAAATAGGAAGCTCTGGGTTTTTAATTATTCCTTGAAAGGTAATTAGGTTGCCATAAAAGCCCAGTCTCACCTGCAGTGAAATAGATTTGCAGTGAAATAGTATCATTGCCTAATAAATATATTTTTAGAAAACATTTTTATCAAGGTGATAAAGAACAGATACTGTGGAAAAGGGGAGAAAAAATACTACTGAAATAGACAATTGTATTTGAAATAATCACTTCTAATTACAGAAAAGCCTCATTGATATAGTCTACCCTTGGAGAAACAAATCTGAATTAACAAAAAGAAAATAAACTATAGAATCTAATAAGAAATGCAGACCTATTACTTTCTTATTCACACTGTAAATTTAGCTGCTAATAAAAGCACTTCTAAGTAACAGACTTTCAGTGCGTGCTTTAATAAATAGGTGGGAATCGTTTGAAATTAGTTAGACCCACTTGTATCACACAATGTGTTAAAATCTTTAAGAACAGCTTGGTTAAAAGCCTCAAGCAATCTTGTTTACACTATTAGCAAATCTTTGCTTCATAGATCATACAAAAGTAAATTTCAGCCTAGCCTAGTTCAAATTACCATAAATTCTGAATTATATTCAGCATTTTAAAGCTGGAAGGGACCTCAGAGATCTTTCAGTGAAGTCTATAATAATAAGGTTTTCCTGGCTGTTACATCTAAAACACACTCCATATGTATAAACAAATTCTAAACATTGTTGACTATTTTCAAAAATGTTACTGACACTGTATTGTTACTTCAATATGGTATATCTTTTCAAACTTATCAATGATTTCACATGTTATTCAGGGGTATTTTGTCAGGGTGACTTAAAAATCATTAGCAGTCTGTTGCATTGTTTCTGTTATTTGCCTTAGCTTTTGTTTTCTTGTCCCACTCTCGTCTAGAAAGTTCAGGAGTAATGGTCTTCACCCTAACAGTTTGAATAGACGCAATATGCAAGTAACATAGCCAACCATTTCAAGAAGTTGTACAAAGTCGAAACAGAACGATTACACTGATCTGAAATCACTAGGGGTGGGAGCCACCGTGTGGCTTTCTACACACATGAGAGAAAGCTTATAATTTCACTCCTGTACTCTGTTCTGCTTAGGTGTATTTTATATTGTGAGGAAATCAGAGAAACCTGTACATGCAACCTTGCTAAATGATACACCACAATTTCCAAGATATTGCTTCTCTTCTGGCCAAGCTCCCTAACTGTATATTCTAGTTCTTAGAGACTGTTCTGGAACTGACAGGAAAATTATCAAAATATGCCATCACTTCTAGGAGGAAAAAATGGGGTTTTTGACCTTCAGCCACCATGTGTCCGGTCACCCTGCTCCCTGATATAACCTACTTTATGTATCCATGCAATAAATATGTATTGAGCAGAAACCAAGTGCCCAGCATATGCTATGTTGCCAAGAGGAATGCAAAAGAAATGTTAGACACAATTTCTGACCTCAAAGAGTTTCATGTCTGATTATGGAGAAAAACACACTTTTGTGAAGCAGCTAAATTATAATGCATAACAGTGTGCATTAATTACCAAAGGAGTGGTATGATTAATGTTCCAAGAAAGGGGAGGTCAGTATGGACTTAATGTCAGGAAGGTTCCCTGACATTAAGATCTAGACTTACTAGAATAGGTAGGATTTTCTGGACTGAGGGAATAAAGACACGTTGTCCAAGTGTAACAAATATCTAAAGGTACAAAAGACAAGAGAATAACTCTTAAAATGCAAAATGAATACTCTCTGCTATTAAATTAAAATTAACAAAATTAAAGATTCACTTTTCCAGTTATACTAAATACATTTCAAGTGCTAAATAGCCACATACGGCTAGCAGCTGAAGTATTGGACAGAGCAAATAGAGAACATTTCTATCATCCTACAAAGTCCTATAGGACAGCTCTGTGTAGTATTCAGTTCATAGCAAGATCAACCGGAAAGAAGTGGAGGACTCAGGGTGAAAAGGGAGCTCAACTCAAGCGCCAGAAAGCTTACTTTGAGGGTCAGTGACAAAAGGCAGAAAATGATTCCTGCCTGGAAATTCCACTGTGGGTCCAGAGCATATTTCAGCACTTCACAAAGCCCACGTATCTTGCAGAACTTTACCTCCTCAAAAAAATGGGCCAATTAGTATGAGGGACATAGGGTATAGGCAGGAAGGAAAGGGAGGAAATGAACTCGTTTATGAACTAACTTGTTTGGAGATGCCATCTACACAATGTGAAGTGGTAAAAAAATGTAACAATGTCTGAGGGCAAGAAAATGAGAACTAGAGAAAGGAAACAATTTGTGGGTTGGACAGAAATTCTACCTTGCAAATAACAGTTAACCTGCAGGCACAAGATAATGTCTTAGAGTGCTGCAAGCTTAGGGTGATTTGTTTGCAAGAAGAATGAAAGAAAATCTAAACTAAATGACTGAAAGGAAAAGTTACTAATTGGAGCAACAGGGGGATTCTTGAGAGGCTCTGCATATTCAGTTATTCAAGCCACCCCATCATTTTGGAAAGGCAGAAAGCCTGGGAAAAAGAATTAAACAGTAAGAAACATCTCTTGTACTGTATCCCTGATGACCAGGGATTACCAAGCACTCCTTAACCCCCACCATGTTAGGACATGTAAGCTCTCTTTCTCTTTTTCTAATCATAATATTTGCAGATGTATACAGAGTATCATCTAGGCCTCATATGGGAACCTTATTATTGAGTTCTAATCATGATGCTATCTGGTAACATCCAAGAGAACAAAGACCATGGAAATACCCTCTGACCATGTGTTCTGTTGTGACTGAGATTTTAATAGGCAACTACAAGGGCCCGGTTGGCTGAATAAGAATCTTAATAACCACAAATCCATGCTTACATAATCATCACAATCCCTGGCATACTGACTATAGATGAGGGAATTTGTGTTATATTTTGGTTTTTTGCCTGTTTCTAATGCCACTTAAAAATTTTTTAAGAATATGACAATTTTAGATCTGGAAGGGTGCTAAAAGGTAATCCAGTTCAAGACATTAATTTTAATATATAAAAAGCTGAGGCTTAGAAAATTTAAATGACATCCTAAATACATACAGCTTAATGGCAGCTCTTTGTATCCTATTTCCTAGTCCCAAATTTCTGTTTTACTACCTTCTGATATTGACTATGATATTAATTTTAGTAGCCAACATAACAGCAACTGAGATTAGAATGTCAGTTCTAATCTTGGTTATTCAAACAATATGTGTTTCCAGCAGAGTAAATAATTTCTTTTGCCACATGATTTATATGTGCCCCCAAATATTTCTAAACACTTTTATAAACATATACCCATCTTCTTTATTACGATCTTCAACTTTTACCTAGAAAAGCAGTATTTCTGCCAACACAGACAGAAATATGTCTAAACATACCAGCTATTACGCTGGTGGCCCTTAAAGCTTCACGTCTCATAGCATTAGTATGCTTGTGTAGTCTTTTCCCACTCTAGGGTTGGCTATGTGAATTGCTTTGGCCGGTAGGACAGTGGCAAACATGATACAAGCAGAGGCACGAGGAAGCCTACGTTAAAGGGGTAGATTTATGGAGGACGAGGGGTCATCTTCGGTGTTCCAGTCCCAGCAAACTCCTAGCTGAATACAGCAACAGGAGTAACCTCATAGATCTTAAGCATTTTACCACCAAAAAAGAAACAAAAAAAGTTTACAGCGTTAACTAAGTAAGGTGATGGATGTGTTAATTTTCTTGACCTTGATAACCATTCTACAATGTATATGTATATCAAACCATCGCATTGTACGCTTTAAATATATATACAGTTATATTTGTCGATAAACTTAAAAAAGAAAAGAAAACCACCCAGCTGAGCACAGTCAGGCCAAAGCTGCTTCCCAATTTCCACTCAGTCTCATAATATGGTAATAATGCAATCATGATAGAATCTTAAAAGTCTTAAAATCTATTTGCTGTCCTTAAATTGCAATTCTGGAGATAATCCAAAATGCCAATGCTATATATTTTTTTTATGACTATGTTCCTTAGCTGTCACTAGAAGGGATAACTCTGGTATTTCCTACTACAGGAGAAGTAAAATTTTTTTGTTTTTTGGCCATGCCGCACAGCTTGCAGGATTTTAGTTCCCCAACCAGGGATTGGACCCAGCCCACCACAGTGAAAGCACCAAGTCTTAACCACTGAACTACCTGGGAATCTCCCCCAGCAGGTCTCTTCTTTGAACTAACTAGTACTTTCAGACTTTATCAGATTTTTTTTTAACCTTTATGGAATTTTTAAAATAATGGGAACTCAAAAGGGACTTAGAGCTTTTAATGTACAAAGTTTTTAAAAGTTAATATGTGTCTTTAATATTCCAGTGAAGAGAGGTATGTAGAATAATCTTTAGGAGTAAAAGTCTCAACATCATTTAGGTTTTGCTTCAGAGCAAATTTTATTCCATACGGCTGATCATCACCTTCATTATTGTTAGTCATTTGTGTGGTTCATTATTAGTCATTTGAATTGTTCAGGTATAGTTCTGTTCATCATTTTTTTCTCTATATAACTTTGTTGTATTAGTTGTCCTTTGTTTATGTGTAATCCTAAACCAAGGAGAAGAAAAGATATTTCTTTATAATTTTGCCCTTATGAACGTCTTAAAAATATCTGACCTGGGTTATATGTTGCAGTTTCTCAGAATTTAATGCAACTTCTAGAGTCAGTTAGACAGTAAAACTGATATGTTAACAGGCCGCCTCTAAAAAGGGTTATGTGGCCAAATTGAGGAATTGCTTTGTACTCTTACAGGTGTATTATGTTTTTTAATATATTAAAGACTCTGAGAAAGAAACTGGATTAATTTTGTTCTTTAAATCTACATGGCTACAGAAATGTTTTCTTGTAGAATAGCTCATAATTGTTCAGGAATTATGTTTCAGGGATCTTGAAATTGTAAATTGCAAGTGGGCCTCTTTGTTTGATTCTCCCCAGAGTTATCTTTACTAGCTGTGCTTTTTGGGTAAATATTCCTCAGTATTTGAGGGAAAGGCTTCCACCTCTTACATCATCCTTCTAATTAGTTCATTCCTCTCTCTCCTCCAATATTACCTCTCTGGCACCTGCTCCAGCAAGTTTCCCCTCCCTCTCAAGTTGATCATTAGCTGACCTCAGTGATTCCAAACCTGGCCAGTCATCAGAACTGCTAGATCTCTTAAAGAACAAAACAAAACAAGCAAATAAACAAAAAACAAGTCTGGGACAATCCCTTCCCTAGGATTCCGAGTCTGCAAGAGTGGTGTGGAAATAGAAAACTGTTTTATGTGGTTTCCCAGATAAGTGTGAAGGTAAACTTCCAACCTTCATTGACCATGAAAAGAAACATGTTTGGGACTTCAAAGATGTTCATAAGGAAAGAAAAGAAGAGATACGACAATTAAATGCAATGCATGATCCTGGATTGTATCCTTAATGGGGACAGGAAGGAGGTGGGCTGTGAAGGATCTTAGAGATAATTGACGAATTTTGGACTGTGGATTAGGGGCATAATGTCTCCAGTGTATTTTCAAATATTTGAAGGAAAATATGCATATGTGTATAAATATAGAGAAAGAAGAGAATGGTAAAGTAAATGGGGAAACATAAATAATTGGTGAATTTAGGTAAATGGCATATAGGAGTTTCTTGTACTATTCTAGCAACTTTTCATAATTTTGAAATTATATCAAAATTAATTTTTTTAAGTTTAATTTTACTTAAACCTAAGGGTCCTCACATTTCTCTCCAAAAAATTTAATGCTGGTTTATTATCTGATTCAGAGTAGTCAAAACAATAGATGTCAAAACAAAGCCGTTTGGAATCTATCATACCAACTGAAAATTAGAGAAGTGATTTTTCAGACATAAATATCTTTTTTTTTTTTAATCTTTTCTCTTGATGTTTTATTTGCTTAAACTCCTGTATTTATTTATTTATTTATTTATTTATTTATGTCTGTGTTGGGTCTTCGTTTCTGTGTGAGGGCTTTCTCCAGTTGCAGCAAGCGGGGGCCACTCTTCATCGCGGTGCGCGGGCCTCTCACTATCGCGGCCTCTCTTGTTGCAGAGCACAGGCTTCAGACGCACAGGCTCAGCAATTGTGGCTCACGGGCCTAGTCGCTCCGCGGCATGTGGGATCTTCCCAGACCAGGGCTCCAACCCGTGTCCCCTGCGTTGGCAGGCAGACTCTCAACCACTGCGCCACCAGGGAAGCCCCCAGACATAAATATCTTTATGGAGGATAACTATACACTTGAGAGTTGAACAATCTAGGTTAAACTAATTGCAAATATTAAGTGACATAAAGATTATTTCTTTCTTGCTGAAATAAAACCAAGAAAAAATATAAAGTCTCATTTTCTGAAAATCCATGAGGCAGTCATAAATTAGACAAGTAATGGAGTATTTGATTTAAAGTCAGAAGACACAAATTCAGATTTAATTCTTACTAAGTGTGGGGTTTTGAGAGAGTCAATTAACCTTCCTGAGTAACAGTTTTCCAATCTAAAACAAACCTTTCACCATATAGAGCTCATTAATGAGGAAAAGTTAGGAAAAAAAAAAAAAGGCCAATCTATTGCCTTACATATAGAAACAAAAACTTTGCCAAGCATAATATCTCGGCCATGTAAATATAATCTTTTAGCCATCTCACAAGTCCTAGTTAGTTCCTAGGTCAGTGGACCTAAGAAAAGATTCCATCTGAACTGTGAGGTAAAGAATGAGGCATGAGAAATATGTTTCCTGAGGATGGGGAAGGGGAGAGAGTTACAGAGAAACAAATGAAAGAAGGTCTGGCTTATAGAATCATTCTACCAATGCTTTGTCTAAAGGGACTCCAGATATTCTGATCTAAAAAGAGAAAGAAAAAGCCCTAACATCATTTTTTGCCATGACCCTCCCACCTTTGGGTTTTTAAATCTGATTCTCTGAGATTGATTTGGAGCAACGCTTCAAATAATTTATTGTAAGTTATGTAAATGTTATTTTTCTGACCACTTGTGCATCTGAAACCATCCTTAAATGGCTTTTACACAAGAAAATACAAATTGTTTCAATGTGAAATCCTTAGGTCACAATAATTATCCTTTCAAAATTCTTAGATATTTTTCATTGTCTTAGAATATTTACTTGTAGTGCCTGAAGCTAGCTGGGTATATTTTTCCTCCATGGATAATCCTTTATTTTCCTTTTCCCCCACTATTTGGATACTTGACAGCTTTTTAATAATAAATCATTTCCCTCACAATTCAAAAGTTTCTCAATATGACTTTTGTAGGTCTCCTTTATTGTTTTATCCTGAATTTAGTAAAGTCACTCAAATCTGCATATACAGGTTAATCAGTCAAGTTTTCTTCTATCATATCTTTATTTACTGTTTCTGTTTCATATGTTTTGGTTCCTTCTCCAGGAACACTAATTAGTCATATATTGAAGCTCCATTTTAGGTCTTATTACATTTTCGTTATAAGTACATTTTTGTTTTTGTACATTCTGGGAGAGCTTCTCAATCCCATCCTCCACATAACAGATTCATGCTTCTGTATTATTATTACTACAGTTCAGTATTCTCAATGCCTTTTAAAATGTGGGCTTCAATTTTCCCATTTTACATTTAGTTTTATTGAAATTCTTCTTTCGCTTATATATCTTGCATTTTATCTCACTCTGTTCTTTACTGCCTGTGGTTCCTGCTTCGATGAGGCTCATTCTTCCTGCATTTTATTAAGTAGAGCAAACAAGTTTCAGAATGTTCTCTTGATTCTTACAAGACATTAATTTTAGAAACATACTTTTTCTTTGAGCCTTCAAGGTGGTAATTCTTTTCCCTTATTCCATGGTATTTTTGTTGTTGTTTTTACATATTGTTTTGCTTTTTACTTCTGTTTACAAACTATCGAATCGGGCACTTCTAAAACTCAGTGAGTCTCAGAATATAGGATGGATGGATTACCCTAAGCCACATTCTCTAATGAATTGGTGACAACAAAATCTCCTTCTCAGATTCACACTTAGGAAGGAAGTTAATGTGCCAGATTCCAGTATGATTTTTAGCTCCTAACAGGCATTCACTCTACTAAAGTGGCAACTTCTCTTTTACCTCTGGCCTGTTCCTCTGAAACTCTGAGAAGATATAATAGACCAAAACCTAAAAGTCCCTCCATCCACTGTATCCAGGATATTTCTGTCACTATCTTCAGACCTTTGCAAAGAGCAGTCAGTGGTCTGACTCCATAGCTTCTGCCCAGCTGTTTTTGAAAGATGCTCTTCCTGAACGGTGAGAAAGATAGCAATTGGGAAGGTGAGAGAGGTTGAGAATAGATCTTTAAATACGTCAAAAATCAACACCTGGACAATCTTTTTATTGGTTGTAATATACCCTGAATATAGACCCAGGGGAATAACATAAAGAAACTACAGTGTGTCTTCCTATCCCTTTTAAGTATTCTCGCTTGAGATAAACCTGAGAATGCCAAGAAAACTGACCTACCATTGGTTAGCAGAAGTTCCTCCCAGATTCTAGTCTTAGGTTATTTGAGACTTGATGCAATGTTTTGTCTTTTTAGTGTTTTCTAAGTATTTTAACACATAATTAGCCAAAGTTACATATTAGGACTATTTAAAATAGTTATCCAAGATGTTCTTTCACTACTAATAGCCTCTTAAAGGTATTACTTTTAACTGATAGTAATAACTAATAAATATCATCTTCCTAAATATTCTTATCACTATAAACCTTCCAAAACTCTCAATATTACCGTACATCACAGAAAACTGTTGTAATTCTTACTGGTGTTGAAAACTCCACTGACCTCCATTTTTTTGTCTCCTTTTTACTTGTCTCACAAAGCTAGAAATTTTAGGTACTGATCATTTTATGTAGATCTCTCATCCTTTGAGTCTTTCTATTCATTCATTATTTTTCTACTTAGCTATTCATGCAGTAAACATTTATTAGGTAGTCACTATGGGCTAGGCACAGTGATAGACCCTGAAAATACTGATATATAGGTTCTACCTCCAAGAACTTATGATGTAATCATGAAGACAGATGATGAAACAAATCTGCATACTATGCTGTAATAAATCTTTCTGAAGATATCCATAGCATGAAAAATATCTAAATACTAGTGTCAAGTGTCATCTGATTTTAATATGCTTAGATTATTATTTTTATCAACAGCTTAGGTTCAAAATGTCATTTTAAATATTGTCTTTGGGACTGTGGCTTGTTTAATTCAAGTCATTTTAATCAGCATTTAATAAATGTCTACTGTGAGCCAGACACTCTACTTGGCACTGTATGGAATGCAAAGCTAATTAGGACAAAATTTGAACCCTCAAAGTTTTTAGCTTAGTTTCTTAGTCCATTTGGGCTGTTATAAGAAAATAGCACAGACTGGGTAGCTTATACACAACAGAAATTTAATTCCCATAGTTCTGGGGGCTGGAAGTCCAAGTTCAAGGTGCCAGCATGGTCATCACGTTTTCTTGAGGCTCCTTTTCCTGGTGCTTCTAGCTGGTGGTTTCTCACTCCATCCTCACATGGTAGAAGAGGCAAAAAATCTCTGTGGAGTCCCTTTTGTGAGAACATTAATTCCATTCGTGAGGGCTCCACCCTCATGACCCAGGTACCTCCCAACGGCCCCACCTCCTAATACCATTACATTAGGCCTTAGGATTTCAACATTTTGGTGGGACACAAACATTCAGACCATAGCAAGCAGGGAATACAACCTAACTATAATTAACTTTCAATAAAGCCAAGTGTTATAGAAGGACAAAGAGAAGATTACAGCAAGAATGACCCTTCATTAAAGAGTAAAAAATTGAGCTGGGCCATACTGAATATGATAATAATTGTTACCATTCATTGAGAAGCCTCTATATGCTAGTTACTGTAGCATATATTGTTTCCTATACATTATCTCTAATCTTGGAAAATGGGACTGTTTTTTAAATTAAATTTTATTGGAGTATAGTTGCTTTACAGTGTTGTGTTAGTTTCTGCTGTTCAGCAAAGTGAATCAGTTATACATATACATATATCCACTCTTTTTTAGATTTCCTTCCCATTTAGGTCACCACAGAGCACTGAGTAGAGTTCCCTGTGCTATACAGTAGGTTCATTAGTTATCTATTTTATACATAGAAGTGTATATATGTCAATCCCAATCTCCCAATTCATTCACCCAACCTTCCCAAAATGGGACTATTTTTAACTTTACATTATCTGTATCAGTTCAGAGGGCCTAACAAATGGAATGAAATGTATTGAAATTTTGCTTGAAAATCTTTATACCCATTTCTGGTGGGGGAGAGGGGTAAATGGGAGACATTTAGGCAATTCAGTACTAAGAGAAAGACAGGGAAGACCATGATCTGAATTAAATTTAGCACCTTTGGCAGATTGCATTGCCTATGTACTTGGCTCATAGCCACATATAGATGTAAACTTTCCAACCAGTGTGCAGACCCACAAAGAAATAGTTTGAGGATTGTAAATTGTGTCATCCTGTTTTGAACTGTATATATCTTACCTCTAAAAGAATTCAACCAAGATAAACATATTAAGTTTGTCTCTGAAATATGAAGAGGTGAAAAATGTTTTCCATGTAAGAATAAAATATTACTTTTTTTTTAATCTCGCCATCAAACTGAAGAGGTATTAGCAATGGCCAAAACTGTGGTTGGCTCAGCTTCCTAAAACACACTATCATTTTAAAGCCTCAGATAAGTTTTCTCTTAGCAGTGGCTGATGATTCTGTTCAACATGTGGAAAATTGAAATGCAAGTGTGCAGTTGTGAAGGAGAAATTTGATCTAGGAATGCAAACTTACAAAACTGGTAGATGAGGCAGAGGGTTGATCGCTTAGCTCGTAATACATAAGAACAAAACAAGTCTGTTGTGATATGTATATAGGTAAAGAATTAGCAAATATTTTGGAAGATCATTTAGAATATTGGAAAAGTTTGATTTTGTCATGCAACATAACAAGCTGAGAACAAACTGCTCCTATGGATTGATTCAGAAGAAATGCATTGCTGATTTTTTTTGGAGGGGTGGATTCTCTCTTTCTTATAAACTAAAGCATTTCCTATTACAATACCATTTCTCTTCTTAGGTTTATTACCCACCCTAGGTCACTCTAAGCGAAAATTAATTTCCATTTCCTTCTAAAGGTATCATTTGTTCTTTTTAAAAAATATTTTTCATGAAAAAAATCACCAGCGAATTAAAGCTTGGTGTGGTTGTTTAATGGTTAAATAAATTAAATGGAAAGGACACTGCTACATTTTTTTCCCCAGCTGCTTGGAGGAACATTAAAATGGAGTGTACTACTTTGTTTGGGACGTGATTTTCTTTTAAAATGATGAAAATTTTCTTTCAAATGAGTACTAACAACATGATATTTATTTTGTTTTAGATTCTACTGAAAATAACTTCTGATAAATTATAAAAATAATCTTGGAGCCTCCTCTTAGTTTATTCTTTTCATCTTATTGAGGTATTGAAAATTAGACTATTTGGTTTCACTTTCTGCTTCCTTTGAATTAGAAGGAGGCTGTTTTGCCATTTCAACTCTGTAAAGGCACTGCTAACACCATTAATCTCTTTAAGGATTATTCTTCCCTCCAATTTGTTTACAAAATGTTACAATAAAATAAACACTGTTGTAAAGCTCCTTGTTCTTATCAGGTTAAATTTAGGGGTTCTAAATTTAGTGATATTTTAAAAGCGGAGGCTGTGTTTCCCTTAAAAAGACATTGATACTCTGACCAAAAAAAAAAACAACAACACACGAATAAGCTATATTCTTCTAAAGAATCTTACGTATTTAACATAGTGAAATTTGTAAGTCAAGCACTAGTTCAATGTAAGATAAAGCTGTTTAATCAGTCACTACAACTTTTGTAAAATCAGAATCCCTTTAGTCTGTTCGTGTAAGTGCAGTAGTTATTTTTAGGCAACACATTGATATATCTGAGATGGCAATAGAGTATTTTGCATTTATTTTGGAAAAAGAGATTTTAAGTTAGGTAAGGTCTTACCAAATCTTAGATCAATTATCCCTCAAATTAACCTACCCCATATGCAGTTATGTACACAGATATATAGGAATATGCAACTTTGCCAATAATTGCAGAGAGAGGGAAAGAAGGAATTGAGAAATATCTCTTAGGGTCATTGGAGGATTTTTCCTAAGCATTAAAAATCCACTTAAAACAGTATTGAGAATCGAATGCTGCCAGGTTCAAAGTGCTCGATTTCAAAACCCTCAAAAAGACAAATATTAACTCTCTTTCTTAGGATACCAGGCCATATTTTTTTTAAACAGTAAGAGTGATCTTGTTACTGGAATTATTTAAGCTACATATTTCTTTAGTACTACAAAATGAAAGAGAATCCTGGTCCCCTGTGAGTGGGAAAACAGTCCAAACGAAAGCCCAGATGGACCGTGTGAAACTCCAGCCCACAGAGACAGTGCAAAGCAGAAACCAGAACCCAGGGGTGTGCCAACTTGAAATATGGGTTCTCTCAAACTTTCTGTTTGCTTTTGGCCTTGGGCTTTTATTCAGTTAAACATTCAAATTCCTAGGAAAAGCGGCTCACTCCAGTTGTGCACCTCAGTCCTTTGGGGGTTAAAAAAAAGATGAATGTAGCTATGAACTCTGTTCATCTTCAAACTAATGGACTCACCCTCTCTCCCCCATCACTCTCCCCACCCCATCGCACCCTTTGTCCACTTTTATGAATTAAAACATGCACACACACTTGCACACACAGGGAATCCTGCCCATTAATTAAAGGACTTGTCAGCCCCAATCCTAGATTCTTACAGTGCAGGAAATGTCTCTCCTTTTAAGTGCAAAACCATAACATTACCATTTCCCCAAGTGCTCTCTGTTTTAGGCTGCTTTCCTAATTAGAGGCATGATAACAGCCCCGCTGATTGGCATTATAAAAGCACTAGTTCGGCTTCATCTGTCCCAGGTGTGCTGTGTAATTTTTTTCTTCTCACCGTTTCAGAGCACTACCTCTCTCCTTCATTGTTCCTTAAAGTTTTCATCTGAGGAATTAATACAGATAAAAAGACATTAGAAAAGAAGCGCCACTGCCAGAGCTCATCACCGAAACCTTTTATCAAAAGTACAAACTATACAAGTTAGAGGGTTTTTTTTTTCGCCCTTTTGTTTCTGAGGGTTAAGGGGGTGGGTGGGGGGGTAGCATGGAAGGGAGAGGAGAGCAGAGGCTGGGGGAAAAAAACACAGCTCTGTCAATGGGCTGAACGCGCCATTAAAACTGGCGTCACTACAAAGGTTAGAGCAGATCTAACTGTCAATACAGCGAGTGGAGTGGAGTCCGGTAAGGGGGAGCTTTGGTGAGAGAGAGATACTTTGAT